>NC_143051.1:9195000-9207500 GCF_057628025.1 Oncorhynchus mykiss | reverse complement strand
AAATTGTTTAATTTGGGTCAATCGTTTCGGGTAGCCTTCCACAAGCTTCCCACAATAAATTGGGTGAATTTTGTCCCATTCCTCCTGACAGAGCTGGTGTAACTGAGTCAGGTTTGAAGGCCTCCTTGCTCACACACGCTTTTTCAGTTCTGCCCACAAATGTTCTATAGAATTGAGGTCAGGGCTTTGTGATGGCCTTTCCAATACCTTAACTTTGTTGTCCTTAAGCCATTTTGCCACAACTTTGGAAGTATGCTTGGGGTTATTGTCCATTTGGAAGATCCATTTGTGACCAAGCTTTAACTGATGTCTTGAGATGTTGCTTCAATATATACACATAATTTTCCTACCTCATGATGCCATCTATTTTGTGAAGTGTACCAGTCCCTCCTGCAGCAAAGCACCCCCACAACATGATGCTGCCACCTTCATGCTTCACAGTTGGGAAGGTGTTCTTCGGCTTGCAAGCCTCCCCCTTTATCTTCCAAACATAACGATGGTCATTATGGTCAAACAGTTTCATCAGACCAGAGGACATTTCTCCAAAAAGTACAATCTATGTACCCATGTGCAGTTGCAAACCGTAGTCTGGCTTTTTTTATGGCAGTTTTGGAGTAGTGGCTTCTTCCTTGCTGAGCAGCCTTTCAGGTTATGTCGATAAAGGACTCGTTTTACTGTGGATATAGATACTTTTGTACTTGTTTCCTCCAGCATCTTCACAAGGTCCTTTGCTGTTGTTCTGGGATTGATTTGCACTTTTCGCACCAAAGTACTTTCATCTCTAAGAGACAGAATGCTTCTCCTTCCTGAGGGTTATGAGAGCTGCGTGGTCCCATTGTGTTTATACTTGCATACTATTGTTTGTACAGATGAACGTGGTACCTCCAGGCGTTTGGAAATTGCTCCCAAGGATGAGCCAGACTTGTGGAGATATACATTTTTTTTCTGGGGTCTTGGCTGATTTCTTTTGATTTTCCCATGATGTCAAGCAAAGAGGCACTGAGTTTGAAGGTAGGCCTTGAAATACATCCACAGGTACACCTCCAATTGACTCAAATGATGTCAATTAGCCAATCAGAAGCTTCTAAAGCCATAACATAATTTTCTGGAATTCTCCAAGCTGTTTAAAGGCACAGTCAACTTAGTGTATGTAAACCTCTATCCCACTGGAATTGTGATACAGTGAATTATAAGTGAAATAATCTGACTGTAAACAATTGTTGGAAAAATTACTTGTGTCCTGCACAAAGTAGATGTCCTAACCGACTTGCCAAAACTATAGTTTGTTAACAAGAAATTTGTGGAGTTGTTGAAAAACAAGTTTTAATGACTCCAACCGAAGTGTATGTAAACTTCTGACTTCAACTGTATATACTAAGTTCACTTTGTCAAGACAACAATGACTCTTCTGTTTCCCCACTCACACCACCCTGTCTGCATCGTATCAAACGACGAGCATCACAAACCATGAATCTTCCCCCTCAGCTGGTCCACTTGTATATTTACTGCTACCCCAGTTATCACTCCTTCCTTTGGTGCCCTTTTCTTGAGAACGAAACAATTAACTTTTCTTGCTCCCGTTCGTTTTACTCCGAGCGCATTCTCCCTCTGACCAACAGAAACACAAACAATTATCACTAGACCCCTTCTGGTTACCCTCACCGATTCCACATTACCCAACTCTTTTTTTTTTAGCTCACAGTGGAACCACAAATGGATCAGCCAAAAGGCAAGAGTCCACTTTTTTCATAACCTTCACTCCTACTGTCACAGACTCATCTTTTTCCATAACCTTCACTCCTACTGTCACAGACTCATCTTTTTCCATAACCTTCACTCCTACTGTCACAGACTCATCTTTTTCCATAACCTTCACTCCTACTGTCACAGACTCATCTATTTCCATAACCTTCACTCCTACTGTCACAGACTCATCTTTTTCCATAACCTTCACTCCTACTGTCACAGACTCATCTTTTTCCATAACCTTCACTCCTACTGTCACAGACTCATCTTTTTCCATAACCTTCACTCCTACTGTCACAGACTCATCTTTTTCCATAACCTTCACTCCTACTGTCACAGACTCATCTTTTTCCATAACCTTCACTCCTACTGTCAGACTCATCTTTTTCCATAACCTTCACTCCTACTGTCACAGACTCATCTTTTTCCATAACCTTCACTCCTACTGTCACAGACTCATCTTTTTCCATAACCTTCACTCCTACTGTCACAGACTCATCTTTTTCCTGATCCTCAGTGCATACCTCAGTCTCCGATAACTTCCCCACACCTACCACCTCCGATACTTCACCCTCACTCACTTCCATTTCTCCTCCTGTCTTCAACTCCCTCTGCTTACACTTTCTGTCTTCTTTATTAACAAACCATCTCCCTTTTTTCCACCGTTTTTATCCCACTCAAGCTCACCCTCTTCCTCCCTCTCTCTCTCTCTCTCTTAGACCTCCTCTCCCTCTCTTTTTCCCTCCATTCCTCCTCCGTTTTCCAAGTGTATGTCTCCTTATGATAATACTGCACTACTCCTGACAGCCATCTTGTTTTTCTTTTCTCTAGGGACTCCATTTCTGCCGACCTTCCGGCTTCACGCCTGGCCTTAGGCATGTGCACACTGATCCTCCAACGCTTTAAACATTCTACTTCTTCTTCTTCTTCTTCTTCTTCTTCTTCTTCTTCTTCTTCGTCAAGGCTTATTGGCAGACAATACCCATAAGGTGTATGGCTGCCACCTACTGTACGGGGTAGTAAAATACCCCCCACAAAAACAAAATACTGTATGTTTTGAAAAATACATATATAATAATAACAATAACAAATAAATAAATCATACTACCTTGAGTTTTACGCTAAAGGTCAATCTGATCCCTACACAGGCTCAGGAGTCTGAGAGGGTGATACATCTTCCGTCGTCAGTATCCCGTGCTGGTTTTCCGATGTGAATTCTTTCAGGCCCTAAAACAGTCAGGTCTAGATGGGTCACAGCTTTTGTCAAATTGACGTCAGAAGTTCCTAACCTTAACGTTCATTATTCGAACCTGCTGCGTAAATTCTCCTGAACCTGCTGCGTAAATTCTCCTGAACCTGCAATGAGATGCCAATTTCATTGCAGAGAGAGACGTTGTTTGGAGACAGGGAGAGAGACAGGGAGAGAGACAGGGAGAGAGACAGGGAGAGAGACAGAGAGAGAGACGTTGTTTGGAGACAGGGAGAGAGACAGGGAGAGAAACAGTGTTTGGAGACAGGGAGAGAGACAGTGTTTGGAGACATACCGGTGTGTCTGTGCTCTCCTCAGCTGACACGAGTGCCAGCGTCTGTCCTAACATTGTATTTTCCAAACCATTAAATCACATGATTATGTGTGTCCCTCCATGCTACGACCCCAGAGATGACAGGAGAGGGAGGTTTAAAAGCCTACACACTGTCAGACGTGCCAGGAGTCAATGGGGTGCAATGCTACAGAACACGCAGATATAAAAACATGATGTAGAACAGGCATGCATCACAAAGAGAAATATATTCTTTAGAATAGACTTTAGGAGATTAATATTTCATGTAGGATATACAGACACCAGATAAAATCTATTCCTAAGCATGTTCAATGTGATTCCCCCTAAAAAACTGTTGTGTTCCGTTCCCTCTGTTCCTAGACCTTTACCCTTCTCATCGTTCAGTGAACATGCACAGACCTGAAATTGACTGGATTAGGGTCTCTAAATGAGGGAACACATCAAGACACCAACTCCACCTTCTTGTTTCTATGTATGGCCTACTTGTTGTCTACCTCCTTACTCTTCTACATTTTCACACACTGTAAATAGATATTTTATATATATATATTTTAAAGCAGAGGATATGTCCTGTAGTGGCGCTCGGGGAGCATTACCATCTTCACCACATAATTACTCCACTTAGCAGGCTCTTCCATCTCAAGCAGCTGGTAGCATAGTGAGTGCATCCATTTTTAGTATGTGGGGGTTGGACCCACAACTTTGCATTGCTAGCTCCTTGACCTTACCAACAGCCACACAGCACACATTACCGATAAAAAATAAATCTACAGCACACATTACTGATAACAAACAAATCCACAACACACATTACTGATAACTAACAAATCCACAACACACATTACTGATAACAAACAAATCCACAACACACATTACTGATAACTAACAAATCCACAACACACATTACTGATAACAAACAAATCCACAACACACATTACTGATAACTAACAAATCCACAACACACATTACCGATAACTAACAAATCCACAACACACATTACCGATAACTAACAAATCCACAACACACATTACCGATAACTAACAAATCCACAACACACATTACCGATAGAAAATAAATCCACAACACACATTACCGATAACTAACAAATCCACAACACACATTACCGATAACTAACAAATCCACAACACACATTACTGATAACAAACAAATCCACAACACACATTACTGATAACTAACAAATCCACAACACACATTACCGATAACTAACAAATCCACAACACACATTACCGATAACTAACAAATCCACAACACACATTACCGATAACTAACAAATCCACAACACACATTACCGATAACTAACAAATCCACAACACACATTACCGATAACAAACAAATCCACAACACACATTACTGATAACTAACAAATCCACAACACACATTACTGATAACTAACAAATCCACAACACACATTACCGATAACTAACAAATCCACAACACACATTACCGATAACTAACAAATCCACAACACACATTACCGATAACTAACAAATCCACAACACACATTACCGATAACTAACAAATCCACAACACACATTACTGATAACTAACAAATCCACAACACACATTACTGATAACTAACAAATCCACAACACACATTACCGATAACTAACAAATCCACAACACACATTACTGATAACTAACAAATCCACAACACACATTACCGATAACTAACAAATCCACAACACACATTACTGATAACTAACAAATCCACAACACACATTACTGATAACAAACAAATCCACAACACACATTACTGATAACAAACAAATCCACAACACACATTACTGATGACAAACAAATCCACAACACACATTACCGATAACTAACAAATCCACAACACACATTACTGATAACAAACAAATCCACAACACACATTACCGATAACAAAGTCAGTAATTGAGTTTAATTTGTACTTTTATAAAGAATCACAAAATAACAGACTGTTGTTTCAGAAGAACAATCAATGCATTATACAACCAAACATCATACCTACAGTAGATAGAACGGAGAACCGGGTTCTCGACAATAACTTTGAAAGCGGAATAACAAGGAGAATGATAACTTACTGGAAAATGAAACGAATAGGAATGTAAAGGAAATGAACAAAGTCCGAAACTCTGATGTGTTCCCACGTAGATTTTTTTTGAGACATACAAACCAAACAATGTTTCGATCTAGCTGGGACCTTTATTGACTGAAATAAATAATGTCTACAGTGCTCTCATTGTGATTTTATTGAGACACACAAACCAAACAATGTTTCGATCTAGCTGGGACCTTTATTGACTGAAATAAATAATGTCTACACTGCTCTCATTGTGATTTTATTGAGACACACAAACCGACGCTTTGATTGACTGAACAGCTGTTCCTGACAGGAGTTGACCTGTTGTGTAGTGGACAGTCAGTTTGGGATTGGGGACGACCACTGCTGAGAGGAGACGGCTGACTGCTGCCAAGTACCCACTCTGCTGTCCTGTAGAGCAAGAGAGAGAGGGAGGGAGGGAGGGAGGGAGAGAGGGAGGGAGGGAGGGAGGGAGGGAGGGAGGGAGGGAGGGAGGGAGGGAGGGAGGGAGGGAGGGAGAGAGGGAGGGAGGGAGGGGGGAGGGGGAGGGAGGGAGGGAGGGAGGGAGGGAGGGAGGGAGGGAGGGAGGGAGGGAGGGAGGGAGGGAGGGAGAGAGGGAGGGAGGGAGGGGGAGGGAGGGAGGGAGAGAACAACAGAGATATTTTACAAATGTTCCATCCCCAGAATAAATCCCTTTTCTCCTGGTTAACCCGGTATTTCCCGCCAAAACCGGAAGTGTCATTCAAAAGCATTATAAAGCATTATAAAGCATATACATAGGCCCGTGTCTGGATTGAGCCCTACATTAAAGACATTTAATGAGCCCTACATTAAAGACATTTAATGAGCCCTACATTGAAGACATTGAATGAGCCCTACACTAAATGAGCCCTACACTAAATGAGCCCTACATTGAAGACATTGAATGAGCCTACATTAAAGACATGTAATGAGCCCTACATTAAAGACATTTAATGAGCCCTACATTGAAGACATTGAATGAGCCCTACATTAAAGACATTGAATGAGCCCTACATTAAAAACATTTAATGAGCCCTACATTAAATGAGCCCTACATTAAAGACATTGAATGAGCCTACATTAAAGACATTGAATGAGCCCTACATTAAAAACATTTAATGAGCCCTACATTAAATGAGCCCTACATTAAAGACATTTAATGAGCCCTACATTGAAGACATTAATGAGCCCTACATTGAAGACATTTAATGAGCCCTACATTGAAGACATTTAATGATCCCTACATTAAAGACATTAATGAGCCCTACATTAAACAAATTTAATGAGCCCTACATTAAAGACAGTTAATGAGCCCTACATTAAACAAATTTAATGAGCCCTACATTAAAGACATTAATGAGCCCTACATTAAATACATTTAATGAGCCCTACATTAAACACATTTAATGAGCCCTACATTAAACACATTTAATGAGCACTACATTAAAGACATTTTAAGCCCAAAAAAGCCCAAATGATTGTGTTGTTATCCATACATATATGATATAGGCTACTGCACATTACCCACGACAGAAAAACATAAAAGCCCATAGATGTAGCTAGCTGTATGCTCTCCTGGGTAAATCAATGAAACTAGCTCCAGTAGGCTCATCTTCTTTTAGTGTGAACTGTATTACTGTATTGTATTATATGAACTGGAATTACGCATTACCCATCATTCATTAGCTTAATATAAGGCTAATTGCTGCCATGAATGTATTACCTGAAAGAGGTAGGCTAGGACATCTATATTTAGGGCTACATATCAGTCTAGAACAGGATGATCTATTTTGGATGCAATTTGAACGGAGTTAATGGAGAAAGAGAAAGACTGCGAGAGAGTGCTCGCGGGTTCACAGATTTGAAGCAACGGTATTCGTGTGATAGGCTGTTTTAAAACTCTGCAGCGCCAATTAAAAAAACAACAACTTTACAATAAATAAATAAGGTGACCCAGAAAGCCAGATGGATGTGGGTAAATTAGAACCACATTCAGTCTTTATATTATTGTATCATAGACTATGCTGCACTAAATGTAGGCCTACCGGTCACAAGAAAGAAAAAGTTACCATGATGAGATGATAGGTCTACATGCATGGAACTGCGCTCCATACTGAGATGGGCTGTCTGTCCCCACCCTGAGATGGGCCCTCTGTCCCCACCCTGAGATGGACCCTCTGTCCCCACCCTGAGATGTACCCTCTGTCCCCACCCTGAGATGGGCCATCTATCCCCACCCTGAGATGGGCCCTCTGTCCCCACCCTGAGATGGGCCGTCTATCCCCACCCTGAGATGGGCCCTCTGTCCCCACCCTGAGATGGGCCCTCTGTCCCCACCCTGAGATGGGCTGTCTGTCCCCACCCTGAGATGGGCTGTCTGTCCCCACCCTGAGTCCACGGAGCACCAACTGTCTGTGGATTTTCACTCCTCCCTTGTACTTGATTGATGAATTAAGGTCACTGATTAGTTAGGAACTCCCCTCACCTGGTTGTCTAGGTCTTAGTTAGGAACTCCCCTCACCTGGTTGTCTAGGTCTTAGTAAGGAACTCCCCTCACCTGGTTGTCTAGGTCTTAGTTAGGAACTCCCCTCACCTGGTTGTCTAGGTCTTAGTTAGGAACTCCCCTCACCTGGTTGTCTAGGTCTTAGTTAGGAACTCCCCTCACCTGGTTGTCTAGGTCTTAGTAAGGAACTCCCCTCACCTGGTTGTCTAGGTCTTAGTTAGGAACTCCCCTCACCTGGTTGTCTAGGTCTTAGTAAGGAACTCCCCTCACCTGGTTGTCTAGGTCTTAGTAAGGAACTCCCCTCACCTGGTTGTCTAGGTCTTAGTTAGGAACTCCCCTCACCTGGTTGTCTAGGTCTTAGTTAGGAACTCCCCTCGCCTGGTTGTCTAGGTCTCAGTAAGGAACTCCTCTCACCTGGTTGTCTTAGTTAGGAACTCCCCTCACCTGGTTGTCTAGGTCTTAGTGACGTCAGTGGGCGTCGACCTGGAGCTCGTCAATGAGGGAGTTCGATTAGGCTGAACCGCGGTGCATTGTGAGCCTGACAGGCCGAGGCATGGGCGCTGGACAAGCTGGCTGAGGTGTAGAAGCCCGGCGAGCTGGCAGAGGCGTGGGAGCTTGGCGATCCCACTGAGGCATGGGAGCTTGACTAGCCGGCTGAGGCATGACATGGGATGGGAGCATGCCAACCAAACTGGGGCAATGGAAACCTCTCGAGCCAGCTGAGCCGTGAAAGCCCGATGAGCCAGCCGAGCCGTGAAAGCCCGATGAGCCAGCCGAGCCGTGAAAGCCCGATGAGCCAGCCGAGTCGTGAAAGCCCGATGAGCCAGCCGAGCCGTGAAAGCCCGATGAGCCAGCCGAGCCGTGAAAGCCCGATGAGCCAGCCGAGCCGTGAAAGCCCAATGAGCCAGCCGAGCCGTGAAAGCCCGATGAGCCAGCCGAGCCGTAAAAGCTCGATGAGCCAGCTGAGGCAGCCCCGGTTCCATCTGCGGCAACATCCGGACCCAACGTCACCAACAAAACAAGAAAAAAGCCTCCCTGACGACAAGCAGGTGCAAGGAGTGGACATTTAATGAAACGCGAACATGAAACATGGACAACATGGACATGAAACAGAACAGGAACAGCCTCTGGACGGTCGAAAAAATATTGTGCAGCTGCGCGTAATGATGGTGACAGGTGTGTGTAATGAAGGGCAGCCTGGAGTCCTCAAGTGCCAGAGAGGGAGAGCGGGAGCAAGCGTGACAGTTTTAGTCATTTAAGTTTACACAAAGTGTTTTTCCATCGCAAAAAAAAAGTATATACAGTATATACACTACCGATCAAACGTTTGGGGTCACTTAGAAATGTCCTTGTTTTTGAAAGAAAAGCACATTTTCTGTCCATTAAAATAACATCAAATTGATCAGAAATACAGTGTAGACATCGTTAATGTTGTAAATGACTATTGTAGCTGGAGACGGCTGATTTTTAATGGAATATCTACATGGGCGTACAGAGGTCCATTATCAGCAACCACTCCTGTGTTCCAATGGCACGTTGTGTTAGCTAATCCAAGTTTATCATTTTAAAAGGCTAATTGATCATTAGAAAACCCTTTAGCAATTATGTTAGCACAGCTGAAAACTGTTATCTGATTAAAGAAGCAATAAAACAGTCCTTCTTCAGACTAGTTTAGTATCTGGAGCATCAGCATTTGTGGGTTCGATAATAGGCTCAAAATGTCTAGAAACAAATAACTTTCTTCTGAAACTTGTCAGTCTATTCTTGTTCTGAGAAATTAAGGCTAATCCATGTGGGAAGTTGCCAAGAAACCAAAGATCTCGTACAACGCTGCACTACTCCCTTCACAGAACTGCACAAACTGGCTCTAACCAGAATAGAAAGAGGAGTGGGAGGCCCCGGTGCACAACTGAGCAAGAGGACAAGTACATTAGAGTGCCTGGCTTCTGGCATTCTCCCGCCACACTACTTTATAATCAAACAAGGAATTCATCTAATGATATTACCAAAATGTTTTTTAATCATTTAAAAACATGATAGGCCCTAATGTAATAATGAGAGATAGAAGAAGCAGTTAGCAATATAGAAAAATGGAAGGAGTAGTTTGAACAAACCTTACAGTTTAGTATGATGACGTATGCATCCCTCTCCATGCCGCTGAAAACCAAACGGCAAAAAAGTCTAATCTTATTCATTAAAATAGCCTATCAAAAGCATAAAGACAAGTTAAAATAATTGCAAGTATGTCCCAAATAGGCTATTCTAATTAAGTGTTTAATTGTCCTAAAGTTGCAGCTTTTGTGAAAGTCAGTCTATCTGCAATTCTCTATCACAGCTTTATTTTGAATGACAAATATTACAGGCAATAAGAAGTGAAAAAGAGCAAACAAGATAAAGATGGGGAAAACTAATGAGAATTCAAAAGAAAAAATGACAGCTGAGCAAAGCTTAGAGGATGAAAGAAACGATGTGTAGAGTCGGCCAAAATCTACCCGCATTTGGCAGGTGGTGGATGTTAATTTTAGGCCCTGAACAGAACCCAGTTGGTGGATGTTAATTTTAGGCCCTGAACAGATCCCAGGTGATGGATGTTAATTTTAGGCCCTGAACAGGACCCAGGTGATGGATGTTAATTTTAGGCCCTGAACAGGACCCAGGTGGTGGATGTTAATTTTAGGCCCTGAACAGGACCCAGGTGGTGGATGTTAATTTTAGGCCCTGAACAGGACCCAGGTGGTGGATGTTAATTTTAGGCCCTGAACAGGACCCAGGTGGTGGATGTTAATTTATGGCCCTGAACAGAACCCAGGTGGTGGATGTTAATTTTAGGCCCTGAACAGAACCCGGGTGGTGGATGTTAATTTTAGGACCTGAACAGAACCCAGTTGGTGGATGTTAATTTATGGCCCTGAACAGAACCCAGGTGGTGGATGTTAATTTTAGGCCCTGAACAGAACCCAGGTGGTGGATGTTAATTTTAGGCCCTGAACAGAACCCAGGTGGTGGATGTTAATTTTAGGCCCTGAACAGGACCCAGGTGGTGGATGTTAATTTTAGGCCCTGAACAGAACCCGGGTGGTGGATGTTAATTTTAGGACCTGAACAGAACCCAGTTGGTGGATGTTAATTTTAGGCCCTGAACAGAACCCAGGTGGTGGATGTTAATTTTAGGACCTGAACAGAACCCGGGTGGTGGATGTTAATTTTAGGACCTGAACAGAACCCAGTTGGTGGATGTTAATTTTAGGCCCTGAACAGAACCCAGGTGGTGGATGTTAATTTTAGGCCCTGAACAGAACCCAGGTGGTGGATGTTAATTTTAGGACCTGAACAGAACCCAGGTGGTGGATGTTAATTTATGGCCCTGAACAGAACCCAGGTGGTGGATGTTAATTTTAGGACCTGAACAGGACCCAGGTGGTGGATGTTAATTTTAGGCCCTGAACAGGACCCAGGTGGTGGATGTTAATTTTAGGCCCTGAACAGGACCCAGGTGGTGGATGTTCATTTTAGGCCCTGAACAGAATGTGTGGGTCTGGATGTCGGTATAGATGTGGGTATGTTACGCCCCTGAAAAAGGGGAGAAAGAATCACGAGAGTGATACGGTCTTGTTTCCTCAATAATAACTTTTAGTGCAATCATTTTACAAAAGTAACACATTTTTACAGAACAACAGATCTACAGGAAATAGATCGTTTTTAGGGTACAAGGCTTATTCAAGTCACAACAGTACACACTGTAATTCACTGAAACAGATACTCATTTCCATATAACTCTCAAGCACAAAGCTTTCACTCAGTAAACCATAACTCAATTTATCAACAGGCAATAAAGTGTTTGAAAAACTATGTGGGTATACATGTGGGTACGGATGTGGGTACGGGTGTGGGTACGAATGTGGGTATGGATGTGGGCACTGATGTGGGTACAGGTGTGGGTACGGATGTGGGTACAGGTGTGGGTACGAATGTGGGTATGGATGTGGGCACTGATGTGGGTACGGGTGTGGGTACGGATGTGGGTACGAATGTGGGTATGGATGTGGGCACTGATGTGGGTACGGGTGTGGGTACGGATGTGGGTATACATGTGGGTATGGATGTGGGTATGGATGTGGCTATAGATGTGGGTACGGATGTGGGTACACATGTGGGTATGGATGTGGGTACACATGTGGGTATGGATGTGGGTATGAATGTGGCTATAGATGTGGGTATGGATGTGGGTATAGATGTGGGTATAGATGTGCGGATGAATGTTGGTATGGATGTTGGTATGGATGTGGGTATGGATGTGGGTATAGACGTGGGTACGCAGACCCGCGAGCCACTGCGGCCATTCATGATCAGTTCAGATTTTTTCGTGTCTCTCACCCACATCAAAGTTGCCCATCCCTGTTCTAGTTAGTCAGCTAGCTAAGGAGTGGACCCGCTCACGCCACACTGTCAAGACCAAGTAAAACACATGAGGTGATAAAACAGCAGCGAAGTTACAGTTTGAATGCTGAGGATTATTCATTCTTCAAATGTTGTTCAAATGTGGCACGTCAAAGCCCCAACCTCACAACCTAGTAGGTTTTTA
>NC_143051.1:9185000-9192500 GCF_057628025.1 Oncorhynchus mykiss | reverse complement strand
GCTCATAATAATGTCCAGAACGGAGCAAATGGAATGGCATCAAACACATGGAAACCATGGAAACCAAGTGTTTGATGTATTTGAAACCATTCCACCTATTCTGCTCCAGTCATTACCACGAGCCCATCCTCCCCCAATTGAGATGCCACCAACATCCACCAACATCCTGTGTTACATTCTCCTCTTTCCTGTCTTTCTCTTCCTCAAGCACAATCTCAACCTGTCCACAATGAGGTCCCTAACATTGTTGGATGTAAACGGATTGGTCTTGGTGCTTTATAAATGTTACAGTCTTAAAGGGGAGGCTGTCAAAGAACCTTCACATATTATAACTAGGGCCCGGAGGTTCCTATTCAGGTCAAGTGGCCCTGATTTACAGAGCTGCAGAGTCCCTGAGTTAAAGAGCAACAGAGCTGCAGAGTTTAACCATTACAAAGACACTCCCTGAGTTAAAGAGCAACAGAGCTGCAGGGTTGAACCATTACAAAGACACTCCCTGAGTTAAAGAGCAACAGAGCTGCAGAGTTGAACCATTACAAAGACACTCCCTGAGTTAAAGAGCAACAGAGCTGCAGAGTTGAACCATTACAAAAACACTCCCTGAGTTAAAGAGCAACAGAGCTGCAGGGTATTGCAGAGTAGCACCGTGTGAATATTGACTTGTGTTTCTATAAAGGGGGACTGTAACATCTCTTGCTCTCCTCTCAGGAAGCAGAATCTATCAGGGAACTTCCTGCTATTCCTTTTGTATGTTGACAGTCTTGTCTTAAGATGAATCCGATCTGAACAACACATGTATTCTCTGATTCACACACACAGACTGTGTTCAGTGCGTAAGACGCGACCATGCTCGTATAATGACCAGTAACCTTGCCTAAGACCCGAGGACTTGCGCTGTCTGAAACAACAGAGAATGGTCATAAGACAGACAAGAGGATTATAATGACAGAGAGGACAGAATGATTAAACAGATAACGAAATGGAAATAAATTCCATGAAAATCAGAATAACACAAAGTCAAGATGAAAGGTCATGGGAGCCGAGTAGAAAGAGAGGGAGGGTACAGTTGATGGCGAGACAGAGTTGATCATCAGTATTGTGTTAAACGGAAGGACGGAGACACAGGAGGCCAGATAACGGCCGCTGTCTCAGTGGGGAATGGACTGTAACGATCGCTCACACACCCTGTCGCCAGGATGAGAAACAGACCAAAGGACATATTTTCCCGGCATTCCATTTATTGTATTGTATCATATCATACTGGATACTGAATTCATTTTATATTATATATTTTTTCATTCAGGTCAATTAAATGTAATTAAATTCAATTTGATTCTGTTCTATACTTGGCCAGTGTAGGGCTGGAGAGAAATGGAACAGACAAGGAACAGTTCTGGAATTCCATTCAATCATCCTGGATTCCATATTCTATGGTTATTGTAGAATTCCTCCACATCCTATGGTTGCCATGGTACCAGCTTCAAGAGAATATCCACAAGCTTTTAGAAATATAGACCTGTACTGTATAGATTCACACCGGTGGGGATGATGGTTTAATGCGTACATTGATGTTTTTGTCACGGTGTGTTTGTATGTGTGTGTGAGTTCTCTCTCTCTCTATCTCTCTCTCTCCCTCTTCTTCTGAAGAGGTGATTAGGGGATGAACAATGTATAATTTCAGGGTGCATATAAACAGAGTATGTCGGGACCGTGTGTGTGTCTGTGTGTGTGTTTGTGTGTTTCTCTCATGCCGAGTTTGTCCTGAATATCTCCTAATAACCTTCCTGTTATTTGTACTTGTAATATATTTGAGGTTTAAAAAAGGCTTCTGAAGTTTGTAATTTCCACACCAATTTCAGAGTTGATTTTCCCTTACGAAAAATGTATCAACCCCTACAAAAATAATCCACATAATAATGTATCATCCCCTACAAAAATAATCCACATAATAATGTATCAACCCCTACAAAAATAATCCACATAATAATTCACATTTACTGTTGCTGGAAGATTATTTACAAATTAACTGTCTCAAAATAAGATCCTACATCTGTAGGTGTGAAAGAGAGCGATACAGAGATGTAAACATATGTTTCCCATGCCAATAAAGCCCTTTGAATTTAATTAAGAGAGAGAGAGAGCGCGAGCGAGAGAGAGCGAGAGAGAGAGAGAGAGAGAGAGAGAGAGAGAGAGAGAGAGAGAGAGCAACTTCCTGTTTAAAACTCTCCATCTTCTTTCACCTAGATCTCATACCGACTGGGTTTGACACCATCTGTACAAAATAAGAGTGTGTTAGCACACTGAGCTAAAGCCCTCCGCAATGGGTCTAGTACCTTACGCAAGTCTTCAGGTCTCAAGCATTGCGTGATGCACAGGAGAGGTGAAAATAACAGTCAGAGATTTTCTAGGACATTTCCTTTACCTATCTGGTATACATTCAGTCATAACTAGCATACATTCAGTCATAACTAGCATATATTCAGTCATAACTAGCATATATTCAGTCCTATCTGGTGTACATTTAGTCCTATCTGGTGTACATTCAGTCCTATCTGGTGTACATTCAGTCATAACTAGCATATATTCAGTCCTATCTGGTATACATTCAGTCATAACTAGTATACATTCAGTCCTATCTGGTGTACATTCAGTCCTATCTGGTATACATTCAGTCATAACTAGCATATATTCAGTCATAACTAGCATACATTCAGTCATAACTAGCATACATTCAGTCATAACTAGCATATATTCAGTCATAACTAGCATATATTCAGTCCTATCTGGTGTATATTCAGTCCTATCTGGTGTACATTCAGTCCTATCTGGTATATATTCAGTCATAACTAGCATATATTCAGTCATAACTAGCATATATTCAGTCCTATCTGGTATACATTCAGTCATAACTAGCATATATTCAGTCATAACTAGCATATATTCAGTCCTATCTGGTATATATTCAGTCATAACTAGCATATATTTAGTCATAACTAGCATATATTCAGTCCTATCTGGTATATATTCAGTCATAACTAGCATATATTCAGTCCTATCTGGTATATATTCAGTCATAACTAGCATATATTCAGTCCTATCTGGTATATATTCAGTCATAACTAGCATATATTCAGTCCTATCTGGTGTACATTCAGTCCTATCTGGTATATATTCAGTCATAACTAGCATATATTCAGTCATAACTAGCATATATTCAGTCCTATCTGGTATATATTCAGTCATAACTAGCATATATTCAGTCATAACTAGCATATATTCAGTCCTATCTGGTATATATTCAGTCATAACTAGCATATATTCAGTCATAACTAGCATATATTCAGTCCTATCTGGTATATATTCAGTCATAACTAGCATATATTCAGTCATAACTAGCATATATTCAGTCCTATCTGGTATATATTCAGTCATAACTAGCATATATTCAGTCATAACTAGCATATATTCAGTCCTATCTGGTAAACATTCAGTCCAGATGAAAAAGATGAGACGAGGAGACTAAGGCACTTCATAATATTGAGATGCACTTTGTATTTTCCCTTCAAACACTCAGAGACAGACAGACAGGGTGATTGCATTGGGCGCGCCTCACCCCTAATGTCACTGTAGATTGAGTTGTAAAATAGAGATGTCGAAGCTGGGAGCGAGATAGAGAGCCAAGATAAACATTTTTAGTGGAGAAAGCAATCTCAGGTGTTTGGTGTGTGTGTCAAAGGGGGGAGGGTGGTGACTGGGTTGCACTCTCAGCTAAAGACGCACATGCATGCACCCCAATGTTATTATGTACATCCGGCGCCGACAGAGATGGCCGCCTCGCTTCGCGTTCCTAGGAAACTATGCAGTTTTTTGTTTTTTTTACATGTTATTTCTTATATTGGTACCCCAGGTAATCTTAGGTTTTATTACATACAGTCGGGAGGAACTACTGGATATAAGAGCAACGTCAACTCATCATCATTACGACCAGGAATACGACTTTCCCAAAGCGGATCCTGTGTTTTGCCCACCACCCAGGACAATGGATCGGATCCCAGCCGGCGAACCAAAACAATGTCGCAATGATTTAGAATTCCTCACAATCAAATGTTGACCGCATTATATACCAAGAGAATTCTCTTCGATTATAATCACAGCCAAATATATTTCCCCCCAAGCAGACACATCGACGGCCCTGAACGAACTTTATTTTACTCTTTGCAAACTGGAAACCACATATCCTGAGGCTGTCGTACCCACAGCAACTATTAAAACATTCCCAAACCAGAAACCGTGGATTGATGGCAGCATTCGCGCGAAACTGAAAGCACAAACCACTGCTTTTAACCAGGGCAAGGTGACCGGAAACATGACCGAATACTAACAGTGTAGCTATTCCCTCCTCAAGGAAATCAAACAAGCTAAGCGTCAGTATAGAGACAAAGTAGAGTCGCATTTCAACGGCTCAGACACAAGAGGTATGTGGCAGGGTCTACAGTCAATCACGGATTACAAAAAGAAAACCAGCCCCATCACGGACCAGGAAGTCTTACTCCCAGACAGACTTAACAACTTCTTTGCTCGCTTTGAGGATAATACAGTGCCACTGACACGGCCCACTACCAAAACCTGTGGACTCTCCTTCACTGCAGCCGATGTGAGTAAAAATGTTTAACGTGTTAACCCTCGCAAGGCTGCAGGCCCAGACAGCAGGCCCAGACGGCATCCCCAGCCGCGTCCTCAGAGCATGCGCAGACCAGGTGTGTTTACGAACATATTCAATCAATCCGTATCCCAGTCTGCTGCTCCCAAATGCTTCAAGAGGGCCACCATTGTTCCTGTTCCCAAGAAAGCTAAGGTAACTGAGCTAAATGACACTCTCTTCCGTCATCATGAAGTGCTTTGAGAGACTAGTCAAGGACCATATCACCTCCACCCTACCTGACACCCTAGACCCACTCCAATTTGCTTACCGCCCCAATAGGGCCACAGACGACGCAATCGCAACCACACTGCACACTGCCCTAACCCATCTGGACAAGAGGAATACCCATGTGAGAATGCTGTTCATCGACTACAACTCGGCATTCAACACCATAGTACGTTCCAAACTTGTCATCAAGCTCGAGACCCTGGGTCTCGACCCCGCCCTGTGCAACTGGGTACTGGACTTCCTAACGGGCCGCCCCCAGGTGGTGAGGGTAGGTAACAACATCTCCACCCCGCTGATCCTCAACACTGGGACCCCACAAGGGTGCGTTCTGCACTCTCTCCTGTACTCCCTGTTCACCCACGATTACGTGGCCACGCACGCCTCCAACTCAATCATCAAGTTTGCAGACGACAATACAGTGGTAGGCTTGATTACCAACAACGACGAGACGGCCTACAGGGAGGAGGTGAGGGCCCTCGGAGTGTGGTGTCAGGAAAATAACCTCACACTCACCGTCAACAAAAACAAAGGAGATGATCGTGGACTTCAGGAAACAGCAGAGGGAGTACCCCCCTATCCACATCGACGGGACAGTAGTGGAGAGGGTGTAAGTTTTAAGTTCCTCGGCGTACACATCACGGACAAACTGAATTGGTCCACCCACACACACAGCGTGGTGAAGAAGGTGCAGCAGTGCCTCTTCAACCTTAGGAGGCTGAAGAAATTTGGCTTGTCACCAAAAGCACCCACAAACTTTTACAGATTCACAATTGAGAGCATCCTGTCGGGCTGTATCACCCACCGCCTGGTACGGCAACTGCTCCGCCCTCAACCGTAAGGCTCTCCAGAGGGTAGTGAGGTCTGCACAACGCATCACCGGGGGCAAACTACTTGCCCTCCAGGACACCTACACCACCCGATGTCACAGGAAGGCCATAAAGATCATCAAGGACATCAACCACCCGAGCCACTGCCTGTTCACCCCGCTATCATCCAGAAGGCGAGGTCAGTACAGGTGCATCAAAGCAGGGACAGAGAGACTGAAAAACAGCTTCTATCTCAAGGCCATCAGACTGTTAAACAGCCACCACTAACATTGAGTGGCTGCTGCCAACATACTGACTCAACTCCAGCCACTTTAATAATGGAAAAATGCATGTAAAAATGTATCACTAGCCACTTTAAACAATGCCACTTAATATAATGTTTACATACCCTACATTACTCATCTCATATGTATATACTGTACTCTATATCATCTACTGCATCTTGCCATCTTTATGTAATACATGTATCACTAGCCACTTTAAACTATGCCACTTAATATAATGTTTACATACCCTACATTACTCATCTCATATGTATATACTGTACCCTATACCACCTACTGCATCTTGATGTAATGTATCACTAGCCACTTTAAAACAATGCCACTTAATATAATGTTTACATACCCTACATTACTCATCTCATATGTATATACTGTCCTCGATACCATCTACTGCATCTTGCCTATGCCGTTCTGTACCATCACTCATTCATATATTTTTATGTACATATTCTTCATCCCTTTACACTTGTATAAGGTAGTTGTTGTGGAATTCTCGTTGGTTATTACTGCATTGTCGGAACTATAAGCACAAGCATTTCTACACTCGCATTAACATCTGCTAACCATGTGTGTGTGACAAATATAATTTGATTTGATTTGAGTACATGAAAACTTGAAACTAAAAAAACTAAAATTGGTAAAAAAACAATTTAGAATTAAAAACACTTGGGAAAAAAAACTATACTGAAACTAGCATTTTTGACTGCAAAACTACTAAACTACAATAACAACCATCATAGATTATGCTTATAGTTGTAGTTATATTTCCCTTCTAAACTTTGGGCAAAAATCTAACGGCTTTCGAGCTTCTGAATCTGGAGGGTAAATGCTGCCACTAGATGGCGCCGTTTCAAATAGACCTAGTATAGATCTAAATAGACCAAGCTAGTCACTATCACTAGCTGCCAGTAGATGGCGCCGTTTCAAATAGACCTAGCTGGTACATCACTATCACTAGCTGCCAGTAGATGGCGATGTTTCAAATAGACTTAGTATAGATCTAAATAGACCTAGCTGGTACATCACTATCACTAGCTGCCAGTAGATGGCGATGTTTCAAATAGACCTAGTATAGATCTAAATAGACCTAGCTGGTACATCACTATCACTAGCTGCCAGTAGATGGCTGTTTCAAATAGACCTAGTATAGATCTAAATAGACCTAGCTGGTACGTCACTATCACTAGCTGCCAGTAGATGGCGATGTTTCAAATAGACCTAGTATAGATCTAAATAGACCTAGCTGGCACATCACTATCACTAGCTGCCAGTAGATGGCGCCTTTTCAAAAAGGCCTGAAACTGGTGCATCACTATCACCAGCTATCAGTAGCTAACAGGGAAGACATCTGAGGGTGTGATTCATTACAGTACATTGCTGGAATGTACAAAAGCAAATGTATTGTAGTGTCAGATGATGGCAGCGTGTGGAACAGAGGTTAAAAGGGAAAACCCATCCA
>NC_143051.1:8870000-8910000 GCF_057628025.1 Oncorhynchus mykiss | reverse complement strand
AGAGAGACAGACAGACAGAGAGAGAAAGAGAGAGTGTAAAACTCTTCAAATGCAAGACTGCTGGAACATTTTTATGATTGCGCTCAGATTTACAGTATACCATTCACTTTACACTGATTGCATTTTAATGCAATGACACCAACCCACCACTGGGGGGCAGGATAATGACCTCCATATTTTATTTAAATCCCTGCATCTCTGATACAAACAGATTGACCTCATTTCTGCTATTAAAACGGTGGTCTGACAGAGGCACGCGTTACTCCGTTTTTTTGGGGGGGGGGGGGGGACAGAGGGACAGACACGAACACTGACTCCACAGCTAACGTAGGCTACACTGCAGCAGACAGGAGGTGAGTGGGTGTTATAACCTCTAACTATGTAAAACACCGTGACCGAGTCCCAGATGGCAGCCTATATCAAATCAAATCAAATGTATTTATAAAGCCCCCCCCTTTTTTTTTTTTTACATCGGCAGATGTCGCAAAGTGCTTATACAGAAACCCTGCCTAAAAAATAAATTAAAAACATAAACAGCAAGCAATGCAGATGTAGAAGCACTCTATAGTGAACTATCTTTGAAGGGGCCCTGGTCAAAAGTAATTCACTATGAAGGGAATAGTGTGCCAGTTGGGACGCAACCTTGTTATCATCGTCAGGCCTGCTCTACCCAGATGTGATTTAACTGAACTCCAGCGGACAAGACAGGGAGGACACTGAGGGACTATCTGATCTAAAACACACGTGTCCCTTTACAGGTTGCCTAACTAAACTAACATATTATTCACACATCAACAACAATGTGATGTCACTACGCAGCACCTTCATTCACTTTTCAGTAGTGGAAATGTGTTAGCACTGTAGCTAACCAAACACTATAAAAAGCTTTAGCACTGTAGCTAACCAAACACTAAAAAAAGCTTTAGCACTGTAGCTAACCAAACACTATAAAAAGCTTTAGCACTGTAGCTAACCAAACACTATAAAAAGCTTTAGCACTGTAGCTAACCAAACACGTTACCTTGGCCTGGGTTGTGACTACATTACCTTGGCCTGGGTTGTGACTACATTACCTTGGCCTGGGTTGTGACTACATTACCTTGGCCTGGGTTGTGACTACATTACCTTGGCCTGGGTTGTGACTACATTACCTTGGCCTGGGTTGTGACTACATTACCTTGGCCTGGGTTGTGACTACATTACCTTGGCCTGGGTTGTGACTACATTACCTTGGCCTGGGTTGTGACCCTACATTACCTTGGCCTGGGTTGTGACCCTACATTACCTTGGCCTGGGTTGTGTCCCTACATTACCTTGGCCTGGGTTGTGACCCTACATTACCTTGGCCTGGGTTGTGACCCTACATTACCTTGGCCTGGGTTGTGACCCTACATTACCTTGGCCTGGGTTGTGACCCTACATTACCTTGGCCTGGGTTGTGACCCTACATTACCTTGGCCTGGGTTGTGACCCTACAGTACGTTACCTTGGCCTGGGTTGTGACCCTACATTACCTTGGCCTGGGTTGTGACTCTACATTACCTTGGCCTGGGTTGTGACTCTACATTACCTTGGCCTGGGTTGTGACTACATTACCTTGGCCTGGGTTGTGACTACATTACCTTGGCCTGGGTTGTGACTACATTACCTTGGCCTGGGTTGTGACTACATTACCTTGGCCTGGGTTGTGACTACATTACCTTGGCCTGGGTTGTGACTACATTACCTTGGCCTGGGTTGTGACTACATTACCTTGGCCTGGGTTGTGACTACATTACCTTGGCCTGGGTTGTGACTACATTACCTTGGCCTGGGTTGTGACCCTACATTACCTTGGCCTGGGTTGTGACCCTACATTACCTTGGCCTGGGTTGTGTCCCTACATTACCTTGGCCTGGGTTGTGACCCTACATTACCTTGGCCTGGGTTGTGACCCTACATTACCTTGGCCTGGGTTGTGACCCTACATTACCTTGGCCTGGGTTGTGACTACATTACCTTGGCCTGGGTTGTGACCCTACATTACCTTGGCCTGGGTTGTGACCCTACAGTACGTTACCTTGGCCTGGGTTGTGACCCTACATTACCTTGGCCTGGGTTGTGACTCTACATTACCTTGGCCTGGGTTGTGACTCTACATTACCTTGGCCTGGGTTGTGACTACATTACCTTGGCCTGGGTTGTGACTACATTACCTTGGCCTGGGTTGTGACTACATTACCTTGGCCTGGGTTGTGACTACATTACCTTGGCCTGGGTTGTGACTACATTACCTTGGCCTGGGTTGTGACTACATTACCTTGGCCTGGGTTGTGACTACATTACCTTGGCCTGGGTTGTGACCCTACATTACCTTGGCCTGGGTTGTGACCCTACATTACCTTGGCCTGGGTTGTGTCCCTACATTACCTTGGCCTGGGTTGTGACCCTACATTACCTTGGCCTGGGTTGTGACCCTACATTACCTTGGCCTGGGTTGTGACCCTACATTACCTTGGCCTGGGTTGTGACCCTACATTACCTTGGCCTGGGTTGTGACCCTACATTACCTTGGCCTGGGTTGTGACCCTACAGTACGTTACCTTGGCCTGGGTTGTGACCCTACATTACCTTGGCCTGGGTTGTGACTCTACATTACCTTGGCCTGGGTTGTGACTCTACATTACCTTGGCCTGGGTTGTGACTACATTACCTTGGCATGGGTTGTGACTCTACGTTACCTTGGCCTGGGTTGTGACTACATTACCTTGGCCTGGGTTGTGACTACATTACCTTGGCATGGGTTGTGACCCTACATTACCTTGGCATGGATTGTGACTCTACATTACCTTGGCCTGGGTTGGGACCCTACAGTACGTTACCTTGGGCTGGGTTGTGACTCTACATTACCTAGGCCTGGGTTGTGACTCTACATTACCTTGGCCTGGGTTGTGACTCTACATTACCTTGGCCTGGATTGTGACTCTACATTACCTAGGCCTGGATTGTGACTCTACATTACCTTGGCCTGGGTTATGACTCTACAGTATGTTACCTTGGCCTGGGTTGTAACTCTACATTACCTTGGCCTGGGTTATGACTCTATAGTACGTTACCTTGCCTGGGCTGTGACTCTACGTTACCTTGGCCTGGGTTGTAACCCTACATTACCTTGGCCTGGGTTGTAACTCTACATTACCTTGGCCTGGTGCAGGTCCACTCCGTACATGGCTAGTTTCTTGGCGTTCTCCAGAAAGGCCATGTCTGCCTGTGCTGGACTCATCGACCTGTAGATGGGACAGACGCCACATTAGCAAGAAGCAATATGGTATCATACAGTAGCGTGAATGACTCTGGCATTACAGATTAATTATGAGTAGCACATTCCTGCTGTGACAATGATTCACATAACACTGATTCACATAACAATGATTTACATAACAATGATTTACATAACACTGATTTACATAATAGTGCACACAGGTGACCCTATGCATCCAGTACAACCACCTCCCGCCTAATCTGAAGGTCTTGTGTGTGGGCATTCTGTTGAGTATACTGTATGGCATGTGTCTCTATGCCAGTGTGTGTGTTTGTGTGTGTGTATATGCATGTGTATATATGTGTGTGTGTGTGTATATGTGTGTATGTGTGTGTGTGTGTGTGAATATGTGTATGTATTGGTGTGTATGTGTGTGTGTATATGTGTGTGTGTGTGTTTATATGTATGTGTGTGTTTGTGTATGTGTGTGTGTGTGTGTATATGTGTGTGTGTTGGGGAAGGATGTGTGTGTGTATGTGTATGTGTATGTGTGTTTGTGTGTCTGTGTGTATTAAAACCCCGCCATGACCTGTATGTCTTATGCAACTCCATGACTTTCTCCTCCAGTCCCTTGGTTTGTCCCGGGGCCAGCCTCAGGTCCTTGGCGTAGTCAGGTGCGTGTGTCTCTGGGTCGTACTCCCCCAGCTCGGACTGCAGTGCGTAGGATCCCAGAAGGGCCAGTGTGACAAAGGAGCAGGGTAGACGGCCCCCCAGGATGTCCTTACGCAGCTGGAGACACAGGTAGTACCTGGCCAGGTGAAGATAAATAAAGGGGTGTGACTAAGTCCTTTTCAAACCAAGGTGCATATTGACAATAGACTAAGTCCTTTTCAAACCAAGGTGCATATTGACAATGGAGCAAACTGAAGATAGTCAGCGACTCCTGGCAGGAAAAAGGAAGTTTTCTTAATTTTAAAGAAAAACATTTGTGTTAACAATTAAATATATTTCCTACCGTTGTCCTATTAAGAAAACCTGTCGTACACACGCACAGAATACCTGTCGTACACAAACACACACACACACAGGCAGAATACCTGTTGTACACAAACAAAGCTAGAGGTCAGCATGAGGTCACAGACCACAGGGCTTCCAGGAAGCAGCAACAGAGAGATAAAGCATCCCAAATGGCACCATATTCCCTATAGGGCTCTGGTCAAAATATGCACTATGTAGGGAACAAGCAGACAGAGAGAAGACTAGCAGAGACAGAGAGCAGACTAGCAGAGACAGAGAGTAGACTAGAAGAGACAGAGAGCAGACTAGCAGAGACAGAGAGCAGACTAGCAGAGACAGAGAGCAGACTAGCAGAGACAGAGGGAAGACTAGCAGAGACAGAGAGCAGACTAGCAGAGACAGAGAGAAGACTAGCAGAGACAGAGAGCAGACTAGCAGAGACAGAGAGAAGACTAACAGAGACAGAGAGCAGACTAGCAGAGACAGAGAGAAGACTGGCAGAGATAGAGAGCAGACTAGCAGAGACAGAGAGCAGACTAGCAGAGACAGAGAGCAGACTAGCAGAGACAGAGAGAAGACTAACAGAGACAGAGAGCAGACTAGCAGAGACAGAGGGAAGACTAGCAGAGACAGAGAGAAGACTAACAGAGACAGAGAGAAGACTGGCAGAGACAGAGAGCAGACTAGCAGAGACAGAGAGCAGACTAACAGAGACAGAGAGAAGACTAGCAGAGACAGAGAGAAGACTAACAGAGACAGAGAGAAGACTAACAGAGACAGAGAGCAGACTAGCAGAGACAGAGAGCAGACTAGCAGAGACAGAGAGAAGACTAACAGAGACCGAGAGAAGACTAGCAGAGAGAAACCAGACAGAGGAGCAGGTAGAGGTTTACCTGGTGATGTCTTCAGAAAGCTGGGCTGGGTCAGGTGGATAGAACTTCACATTGAAGGTAAAGTCATAATTGGTGCCTGAGGAAATAATCTGTCATCAAAACACATTCACATCACGGTAACACTTTCCTCTTGTTAAAACATGCACAGCGATGTTTTAAAAAACCTGGGTCGTATTCAATAGGCACCAAACGGAAACAAAACTGACTGTAAGGGAATAACATGAACTTGTTCAATAAGAAACGCAAATTTTAGTTCCAAAACGTTTAGCTACGGCGTGCACTAATGAATACCCCCCCTGAGTAATGAATGACGACGGTATTTTCGTCTCACCTGTACATGATTGTGCGTCTGCACAGATCTTGTCTAACTTTGCACCTACGTAGGTGGAGCAGAAAATGAAACGAGGAAGTGTCACGGTGAGGTGTACAGCCTTTCCACATTCAGGGTGTGTTCGTGGAAGAAGCTAGCAAGCCAGCCAACTTTATCCGGTTAACTGGTGGTGCTCGACTTCCGCTGTGCGATCAGAACGCCCCAGTGTGCGAGAGAGAAACGCTCTGAACTTACGAAAAGGCCCAGAGCGCACTGCCTGACGCTGGAGGAAATTTACTAACGCACCTACAGAATAATTACCATGAATTTAGCAAGAGGTTACAAGATAGGCTCTACACAATGAGAACAAAGCAGAAGCCTCACCTTGAACCTGCCTGCGGATCTCCTTGGTGAAATCCATCCAGGTCTGTGGAAGATGAGAAGGAACATCATCAGACAAAACAAGGACTCAGACGTGGCTCCAATTATAACTGAACATCAAACACTAGATACAAGAAGCATGTGTCTAATATGTACAGTATCTACAGTGGCAAGAAAAAAGTATGTGAACCCTTTGGAAATACCTGGATTTCTGAATAAATTGGTCATCAAATTTGATCTGATCTTTAATCTAAGTCACAACAATAGACACACATTGTGTGCTTAAACTAATAACACTAATTATTAGAATTGTTCTTGTCTATATTGAATACATAATTTAAACATTCACAGTGTAGGTAGGAAAAAGTATGTGAACCCCTAGACTAATGGCTTCTCCTAAAGCTAATTGGAGTCAGGAGTCAGCTAACCCGGAGTCCAATCAATGAGATGAGATTGGAGATGTTGGTTAGAGCTGCCCTGCCCTATAAAAACCACTCAAACATTTGAGTTTGCTATTCACAAGAAGCATTGCCTGATGTGAACCATGCCTCCAACAAAAGAGATCTCAGAAGACCTAAGATTAAGAATTGTTGACCTGCAAAAAGCTGGAAAGGGTTATAAAGTATCTCTAAAAGTCTTGATGTTCATCAGTCCACGGTAAGACAAATTGTCTATAAATGGAGAAAGTTCAGCACTGTTGCTACTCTCCCTAGGAGTGGCCATCCTGCAAAGATGACGGCAAGAGCACAGCGCAGAATGATCAATGAGGTTAAGAAGAATTCTTGAGTGTCAGCTAAAGATTTACAGAAATCTCTGGAGCATGCTAACATTTATGTTGACGAGTCTATGATATGTAAAACACAAAACAAGAATGGTGTTCATGGGAGGACACCACGGAAGAAAAACGCAAAAAAAACGCAAAAAAACGCAAAAAAAACATTGCTGCACGTCTGAAGTTCGCTAAAGTGCACCTGGATGTTCCACAGCCTCAGGGCCTGGACAGCTTGCTATCACCGACGGAAAAATGAATTCCCAAGTTTATCAAGACATTTTGCAGGAGAATATATATTTGACTTATTCTTTGGTCTGTGTATGTTTTTCCCCCAGTCAACCAGTCGATTAGGGCGTTAGGGGCGGCACCCCACTTGTGATTGGTAAAAAATATGACATATCATGTAATTCATGGATTTTAAATGCTTATAGTGTGGTAAATTTGTACATTTTCCAGTTTAAAATATATTGTTCATAACAAGTAGTGACTTACTACTCTGCTCCACAGTGACCGCCAGCAGCAGCCGCTCCTCCTCCGTGGGCGCATAGGCCGTGAGAACACTTCTTGGGGATTGCTTTGCCAACAATTTACAATGAGGTGGGGAACTGCCCCAACAAAATCGCAGGATTCCATAGCAGAAATCACAGCAGCATAAAGTAAACAAACCATCCTGGGGGCGCTTAAATGCGCGTTCAGTCAGAACTTCTGGGTCTGCTCTAGTCTCTCTCCCAATGACTGTCGCGCCAGATGGCTTCCGCACGCGAGGCTAGATGTGCTCGATCAGGTACAGACGGCACTAAAGCAAAAGGCTAATTGTAATTAATTAACTTAAGTAAATAAGTAAATAAATATTCATAACAGTCATGGGAGCCTGAGACCTGATAAACCGGACAACTTCATCTAACAAGAGTCCAAGGACAGAGGGATACACTAGCTAGAACCTTCTCATCAAGGATCTGGTAGGACCAAAGAGTATGAAGTTGGCTGGCCAACTTGATTGTTTCCCCATGTGGTTCATCAGGTTCCACTGTCATGTTCTGTGGACTAAAACAGCATAAAACCAGCAATATCACAAAGCATGATCAAATTAATTAACCAGCTACAGCTAATGTTTGGAGACATTGATTAAAAAGATGTGGTCATTTTTTTGTGTGAGATTAACCAGTTATCTACCTTTGATAAGCAGCTAGATATAGCTAGCTGGTAGCTTGCTTGCTAGCTAGTTGGCTCTCATGCCTATTTTAAGTCCTTTCTAAACTCAAATCTGACTAACTTGGAACTATAAAGTTATACTACATGATTAACGGTATGTGGACACCTGCTCGTTGAACATCTCATTCCAAAATCATGGGTGATAATATGGAGTTGGTCACCCCTTTGCTGCTATAACAACCTCCACTATTCTGGGAAGGCTTTCCACTAGATGTTGGAACATTGGAGAGAAGCCCAGAATCGTAGCGTTAAGATTTCTCTTCACTGGAACTAAGGACCCCGAACAATGAAAATCAGCCCCAGACCATTATTCCTCCTCCACCAAACTTTACAGTTGGCACTATGCATTGGGGCAGGTAGCGTTCTTCTGGCATCTGCCAAACCCAGATTCGTCCGTCGGACTGCCAGACGGTGAAGTGTGATTCATCACTCCAGAGAACGCGTTTTCACTACTCCAGAGTCCAATGGTGGCGAGCTTAACACCACTCCAGCCAAGGTTGGCATTGTGTATGCTGAGCTTAGGCTTGTGACCCATTTCATGAAGCTCCTGACGAACAGTTCTTGTGCTGATGTTGCTTCCAAAGACAGTTTGGAAGTTGGTAGTGAGTGTTGCAACGGAGGATAGACGCACTATACGCTTCAGCACTTGGAGGTCCTGTTCTGTTAGCTTGTATAGCCTGTCACTTCACTTCATGCTTTGTGACATTATGTTAGCCAGCTATCCCCAGTTAGATAATGCTTTGTGACATTATGTTAGCCAGCTATCCCCAGTTACATAATGCTTTGTGACATTATGTTAGCCAGCTATCCCCAGTTAGATAATGCTTTGTGACATTATGTTAGCCAGCTATCCCCAGTTAGATAATGCTTTGTGACATTATGTTAGCCAGCTATCCCCAGTTAGATAATGCTTTGTGACATTATGTTTGCCAGCTATCCCCAGTTAGATAATGCTTTGTGACATTATGTTAGCCAGCTATCCCCAGTTAGATAATGCTTTGTGACATTATGTTAGCCAGCTATCCCCAGTTAGATAATGCTTTGTGACATTATGTTAGCCAGCTATCCCCAGTTAGATAATGCTTCGTGACATTATGTTAGCCAGCTATCCCCAGTTAGATAATGCTTTGTGACATTATGTTAGCCAGCTATCCCCAGTTAGATAATGCTTCGTGACATTATGTTAGCCAGCTATCCCCAGTTAGATAATGCTTCGTGACATTATGTTAGCCAGCTATCCCCAGTTAGATAATGCTTCGTGACATTATGTTAGCCAGCTATCCCCAGTTAGATAATGCTTCGTGACATTATGTTAGCCAGCTATCCCCAGTTAGATAATGCTTCGTGACATTATGTTAGCCAGCTATCCCCAGTTAGATAATGCTTCGTGACATTATGTTAGCCAGCTATCCCCAGTTAGATAATGCTTCGTGACATTATGTTAGCCAGCTATCCCCAGTTAGATAATGCTTCGTGACATTATGTTAGCCAGCTATCCCCAGTTAGATAATGCTTCGTGACATTATGTTAGCCAGCTATCCCCAGTTAGATAATGCTTTGTGACATTATGTTAGCCAGATATCCCCAGTTAGATAATGCTTTGTGACATTATGTTAGCCAGCTATCCCCAGTTAGATAATGCTATGTGACATTATGTTAGCCAGCTATCCCCAGTTAGATCATGCTTTGTGACATTATGTTAGCCAGCTATCCCCAGTTAGATAATGCTTTGTGACATTATGTTAGCCAGCTATCCCCAGTTAGATAATGCTATGTGACATTATGTTAGCCAGCTATCCCCAGTTAGATAATGCTTTGTGACATTATGTTAGCCAGCTATCCCCAGTTAGATAATGCTTTGTGACATTATGTTAGCCAGCTATCCCCAGTTAGATAATGCTTTGTGACATTATGTTAGCCAGCTATCCCCAGTTAGATAATGCTTTGTGACATTATGTTAGCCAGCTATCCCCAGTTAGATAATGCTTTGTGACATTATGTTAGCCAGCTATCCCCAGTTAGATAATGCTTCGTGACATTATGTTAGCCAGCTATCCCCAGTTAGATAATGCTTCGTGACATTATGTTAGCCAGCTATCCCCAGTTAGATAATGCTTCGTGACATTATGTTAGCCAGCTATCCCCAGTTAGATAATGCTTTGTGACATTATGTTAGCCAGCTATCCCCAGTTAGATAATGCTTTGTGACATTATGTTAGCCAGCTATCCCCAGTTAGATAATGCTTCGTGACATTATGTTAGCCAGCTATCCCCAGTTAGATAATGCTTTGTGACATTATGTTAGCCAGCTATCCCCAGTTAGATAATGCTTCGTGACATTATGTTAGCCAGCTATCCCCAGTTAGATAATGCTTCGTGACATTATGTTAGCCAGCTATCCCCAGTTAGATAATGCTTTGTGACATTATGTTAGCCAGCTATGCCCAGTTAGATAATACTTTGTGACATTATGTTAGCCAGCTATCCCCAGTTAGATAATGCTTTGTGACATTATGTCAGCCAGCTATCCCCAGTTAGATAATGCTTTGTGACATTATGTTAGCCAGCTATCCCCAGTTAGATAATGCTTCGTGACATTATGTTAGCCAGCTATCCCCAGTTAGATAATGCTTTGTGACATTATGTTAGCCAGCTATCCCCAGTTAGATAATGCTTTGTGACATTATGTTAGCCAGCTATCCCCAGTTAGATAATGCTTCGTGACATTATGTTAGCCAGCTATCCCCAGTTAGATAATGCTTTGTGACATTATGTTAGCCAGCTATCCCCAGTTAGATAATGCTTCGTGACATTATGTTAGCCAGCTATCCCCAGTTAGATAATGCTTTGTGACATTATGTTAGCCAGCTATCCCCAGTTAGATAATGCTTCGTGACATTATGTTAGCCAGCTATCCCCAGTTAGATAATGCTTCGTGACATTATGTTAGCCAGCTATCCCCAGTTAGATAATGCTTTGTGACATTATGTTAGCCAGCTATCCCCAGTTAGATAATGCTTTGTGACATTATGTCAGCCAGCTATCCCCAGTTAGATAATGCTTTGTGACATTATGTTAGCCAGCTATCCCCAGTTAGATAATGCTTCGTGACATTATGTTAGCCAGCTATCCCCAGTTAGATAATGCTTTGTGACATTATGTTAGCCAGTTATCCCCAGTTAGATAATGCTTCGTGACATTATGTTAGCCAGCTATCCCCAGTTAGATAATGCTTCGTGACATTATGTTAGCCAGCTATCCCCAGGTAGATAATGCTTCGTGACATTATGTTAGCCAGCTATCCCCAGTTAGATAATGCTTCGTGACATTATGTTAGCCAGCTATCCCCAGTTAGATAATGCTTTGTGACATTATGTTAGCCAGATATCCCCAGTTAGATAATGCTTTGTGACATTATGTTAGCCAGCTATCCCCAGTAAGATAATGCTTTGTGACATTATGTTAGCCAGCTATCCCCAGTTAGATAATGCTTTGTGACATTATGTTAGCCAGCTATCCCCAGTTAGATAATGCTTCGTGACATTATGTTAGCCAGCTATCCCCAGTTAGATAATGCTTCGTGACATTATGTTAGCCAGCTATCCCCAGTTAGATAATGCTTTGTGACATTATGTTAGCCAGCTATCCCCAGTTAGATAATGCTTTGTGACATTATGTTAGCCAGCTATCCCCAGTTAGATAATGCTTTGTGACATTATGTTAGCCAGCTATCCCCAGTTAGATAATGCTTTGTGACATTATGTTAGCCAGCTATCCCCAGTTAGATAATGCTTCGTGACATTATGTTAGCCAGCTATCCCCAGTTAGATAATGCTTTGTGACATTATGTTAGCCAGCTATCCCCAGTTAGATAATGCTTTGTGACATTATGTTAGCCAGCTATTCCCAGTTAGATAATGCTTCGTGACATTATGTTAGCCAGCTATCCCCAGTTAGATAATGCTTCGTGACATTATGTTAGCCAGCCATCCCCAGTTAGATAATGCTTTGTGACATTATGTTAGCCAGCTATCCCCAGTTAGATAATGCTTTGTGACATTATGTTAGCCAGCTATCCCCAGTTAGATAATGCTTTGTGACATTATGTTAGCCAGCTATCCCCAGTTAGATAATGCTTTGTGACATTATGTTAGCCAGCTATCCCCAGTTAGATAATGCTTCGTGACATTATGTTAGCCAGCTATCCCAAAATAGATAATGCTTTGTGACATTATGTTAGCCAGCTATCCCCAGTTAGATAATGCTTCGTGACATTATGTTAGCCAGCTATCCCCAGTTAGATAATGCTTCGTGACATTATGTTAGCCAGCTATCCCCAGTTAGATAATGCTTCGTGACATTATGTTTGCCAGCTATCCCCAGTTAGATAATGCTTCGTGACATTATGTTAGCCAGCTATCCCCAGTTAGATAATGCTTCGTGACATTATGTTAGCCAGCTATCCCCAGGTAGATAATGCTTCGTGATATTATGTTAGCCAGCTATCCCCAGTTAGATAATGCTTCGTGACATTATGTTAGCCAGCTATCCCCAGTTAGATAATGCTTTGTGACATTATGTTAGCCAGCTATCCCCAGTTAGATAATGCTTCGTGACATTATGTTAGCCAGCTATCCCCAGTTAGATAATGCTTTGTGACATTATGTTAGCCAGCTATGCCCAGTTAGATAATACTTTGTGACATTATGTTAGCCAGCTATCCCCAGTTAGATAATGCTTTGTGACATTATGTTAGCCAGCTATGCCCAGTTAGATAATACTTTGTGACATTATGTTAGCCAGAATCCCCAGTTAAATAATGCTTTGTGACATTATGTCAGCCAGCTATCCCCAGTTAGATAATGCTTTGTGACATTATGTTAGCCAGCTATCCCCAGTTAGATAATGCTTTGTGACATTATGTTAGCCAGCTATCCCCAGTTAGATAATGCTTTGTGACATTATGTTAGCCAGCTATCCCCAGTTAGATAATGCTTTGTGACATTATGTTAGCCAGCTATCCCCAGTTAGATAATGCTTCGTGACATTATGTTAGCCAGCTATCCCCAGTTAGATAATGCTTTGTGACATTATGTTAGCCAGCTATCCCCAGTTAGATAATGCTTCGTGACATTATGTTAGCCAGCTATCCCCAGTTAGATAATGCTTTGTGACATTATGTTAGCCAGCTATCCCCAGTTAGATAATGCTTCGTGACATTATGTTAGCCAGCTATCCCCAGTTAGATAATGCTTTGTGACATTATGTTAGCCAGCTATCCCCAGTTAGATAATGCTTTGTGACATTATGTCAGCCAGCTATCCCCAGTTAGATAATGCTTTGTGACATTATGTCAGCCAGCTATCCCCAGTTAGATAATGCTTTGTGACATTATGTTAGCCAGCTATCCCCAGTTAGATAATGCTTTGTGACATTATGTTAGCCAGCTATCCCCAGTTAGATAATGCTTCGTGACATTATGTTAGCCAGCTATCCCCAGTTAGATAATGCTTCGTGACATTATGTTAGCCAGCTATCCCCAGTTAGATAATGCTTCGTGACATTATGTTAGCCAGCTATCCCCAGGTAGATAATGCTTCGTGACATTATGTTAGCCAGCTATCCCCAGTTAGATAATGCTTCGTGACATTATGTTAGCCAGCTATCCCCAGTTAGATAATGCTTTGTGACATTATGTTAGCCAGATATCCACAGTTAGATAATGCTTTGTGACATTATGTTAGCCAGCTATCCCCAGTTAGATAATGCTATGTGACATTATGTTAGCCAGCTATCCCCAGTTAGATAATGCTTCGTGACATTATGTTAGCCAGCTATCCCCAGTTAGATAATGCTTCGTGACATTATGTTAGCACGCTATCCCCAGTTAGATAATGCTTCGTGACATTATGTTAGCCAGCTATCCCCAGTTAGATAATGCTTCGTGACATTATGTTAGCCAGCTATCCCCAGTTAGATAATGCTTTGTGACATTATGTCAGCCAGCTATCCCTAGTTAGATAATGCTTTGTGACATTATGTCAGCCAGCTATCCCCAGTTAGATAATGCTTTGTGACATTATGTTAGCCAGCTATCCCCAGTTAGATAATGCTTTGTGACATTATGTTAGCCAGCTATCCCCAGTTAGATAATGCTTCGTGACATTATGTTAGCCAGCTATCCCCAGTTAGATAATGCTTCGTGACATTATGTTAGCCAGCTATCCCCAGTTAGATAATGCTTCGTGACATTATGTTAGCCAGCTATCCCCAGGTAGATAATGCTTCGTGACATTATGTTAGCCAGCTATCCCCAGTTAGATAATGCTTCGTGACATTATGTTAGCCAGCTATCCCCAGTTAGATAATGCTTTGTGACATTATGTTAGCCAGATATCCCCAGTTAGATAATGCTTTGTGACATTATGTTAGCCAGCTATCCCCAGTTAGATAATGCTATGTGACATTATGTTAGCCAGCTATCCCCAGTTAGATAATGCTTCGTGACATTATGTTAGCCAGCTATCCCCAGTTAGATAATGCTTCGTGACATTATGTTAGCACGCTATCCCCAGTTAGATAATGCTTCGTGACATTATGTTAGCCAGCTATCCCCAGTTAGATAATGCTTCGTGACATTATGTTAGCCAGCTATCCCCAGTTAGATAATGCTTTGTGACATTATGTTAGCCAGCTATCCCCAGTTAGATAATGCTTTGTGACATTATGTTAGCCAGCTATCCCCAGTTAGATAATGCTTCGTGACATTATGTTAGCCAGCTATCACCAGTTAGATAATACTTTGTGACATTATGTTAGCCAGCTATCCCCAGTTAGATAATGCTTCGTGACATTATGTTAGCCAGCTATCCCCAGTTAAATAATGCTTTGTGACATTATGTTAGCCAGCTATCCCCAGTTAGATAATACTTTGTGACATTATGTTAGCCAGCTATCCCCAGTTAGATAATGCTTTGTGACATTATGTTAGCCAGCTATCCCCAGTTAGATAATGCTTCGTGATATTATGTTAGCCAGCTATCCCCAGTTAGATAATGCGTTTTCCCTTATATCATCTGCATGCTTGTTGAGTTCTCCCTGGTGCACTCGTTTGTGCGTGAGCTGCCTGCTCGCTCAAAATAGTTTAATCTAATCCGTTCTAAACCGTGGCAGCATGTGGTCATTTGGTTTTTGACATGCAAAAGTGAAATAGGTGTATTGATGCTGTTGTTCAAATGCACAGATTGCTTCATATATCCTCTCAATAGAAACCACCGATAGTTTGAAAACTTGGCATCATATTTCTGTCATGACAACTCCAACCACCTCGCGCGCCCCGGGGTTTTCAGCCAATCAGGTGACAACTCCAACCACCTCGCGCGCCCCGGGGTATTCAGCCAATCAGGTGACAACTCCAGCCAATCAGGTGACAACTCCAACCACCTCGCGCGCCCCGGGGTATTCAGCCAATCAGGTGACAACTCAAAAGACACCTCAACTTGTGGGTCACAAAGCAAAAAACAGTTTGGAAACTTTGAGCAACAGACCTTCATGGAGGGCGACTCCCAGATGGCCAGACCGTAGTAGTCTCTCTCCAGCAGGTTGAGGTGGTCACACACCTTGGTGAACAGCTCCACACCTTTGGCATGTTTCTACAGGGAAGAGAGAGATGTCATACAGAGACATAATAAACCTGTCTTTAACTGTGTAGTGAATTGACCATGTTTCTAAAAGCAGGAGAGATACCGTGTCTCCTGAAACTATTCCGACCCACTGACTTTTTCTAAAAAAAATACAAACAAAAAAAATCAAAAATGGATTAAATTGCTTTTTTCCCCTCATCAATCTACACACAATACCCCATAAAGACAAAGCAAAGCAAAAACAAGTTGTATAAAAAAAAAAGAATTGATGAGAAAAATCAACTGAAATATCACATGTACATAAGTATTCACACCGTTTTTACTCAGTACTTTGTTGAAGCACCTTTGGCAGTGAGTACAGCCTCGAGTCTTCTTGGGTATGACGCTACAAGCTTGGCACACCGGTATTTGGAGAGTTTCTCCCCTTCTTCTCTGCAGATCCTCTCAAGCGCTGTCAGGTTGGATGGGTAGCATCATTGCACAGCTATTTTCAAGTCTTTCCAGAGATGTTTGATCGGGTTCAAGTCTGGACTCTGACTGGGCCACTCAAGGACATTCAGAGACTTGTCCTGAAGCCACTCCTGCGTTGTCTTGGCTGTGTGCTTAGGGTCGTTGCACTGTTAGAAGGTGAACCTTCGCCCCAGTCTGAGGTCCTGAGCGCTCTGGAGCAGGTTTTCATCAAGGATCTCTGTACTTTTCTCCATTCATCTTTTCCTCGATCCTGACTTGTCACCCAGTCCCTGACGCTGAAAAACATCCCCACAGCATGATGCTGCCACCACCATGCTTAATTGTAGGGATGGTGCCAGGTTTTCTCCAGGCGTGACGCTTGGCATTCAGTCCAAAGAGTTCAATCCAGGTTTCATCGCACCAGAGAATCTAGTTTCTCATGGTCTGAGAGTCTTTAAGTGCATTTTGGCAAACTCCAAGCAGGCTGGCATGTGCCTTTTACTGAGGAGTGGCTTCCGTCTGGCCACTCTACCATAAAGGCCTGATTGGTGGAGTGCTACAGAGATAGTTGTCCTTCTGGAAGGTTCTCCCATCTCCATAGAGGTAATCTGGAGCTCTGTCAGAGTGACCATCGGGTTCTTGTTCACCTCACTGGCCAAGGCCCTTCTCCCCTGATGGCTCAGTTTGGCCAGGATGCCAGCTCTGGGAAGAATCTTCCAAACTTCTCCATTTAAGAATGATGGAGGCCACTGTGTTCTTGACCTTCAATGCCGCAGAGATTTTTTTGGCACCCTTCCCCAGATCTGTGCCTCGACACAATCCTGTCTCGGAGCTCTACGGACAATTCATTCGACCTCATGGCTTGGTTTTGCTCTGACATGCACTGTCAACTGTGGGACCTTATATAGACAGGTGTGTGCATTTCCAAGTCATGTCTAATCAATTTAATTTACCACAGGTGGACTCCAATCAAGTTGTAGAAACATCTCGAGGACGATCAATGGAAACAGGATGCACCTGATCCCAATTTTGAGTCTCATAGCAAAAGATCAGAATAATTATGTAAATACGGTATTTATGTTTTTAATATATTTGTAAACATTTATAAAAAACTGTTTTCGCTTTGTCATTTTGGGGTATTGTGTGTAGATTAATGAGGAAAATAATTAATTTAATCAATTTTAGAATAAGGCTGTAACGTAAGAAAATGTGGAAAAAGTCAAGGGGTCTGAATACTTTCGGAAGGCACTGTACCCGAAAAAGCCAGTCTAGCAATATATATAGCGCACAGAATTAAAAAGCAGTTGTCGGATATTATTCATTCTAATCAGAAAGGCATTTTACATGGACGATATATTGGAAATAATAGAACACTGGGAAATATCTGGGAAACCAGTCCTGCTATTCATAGCTGACTTTGAAAAGGCTTTTGATAAAATACGGCAGGAGATTATATATAAAAATGCCTGGAATATTTTCAATTTTTGGGAATCTCTTATAAAATGGGTTAAAGTCATGTATTACTTAAAATGAAAATGACTTGTGTCATGCACAAAGTAGATGTCCTAACCGACTTGCCAAAACTATAGTTTGTTAACAAGACATTTGTAGAGTGTTTGAAAAACGAGTTTTAATGACTCCAACCTAAGTTTATGTAAACTTCCGACTTTAACTGTATATGTATGTACATGCAAGTCAAAAGTTTGGACACACCCACTCATTCAAGTTTTTTTTAAAGTTTTTTAAAAAGTTTAAAAACTATTTTCTACTGTACATTGTAGAATAATAGAGAAGACATCAAAGCCTGGCCTCCACAATCACCTGACCTCAACCTAATTGAGATGGTTTGGGATGAGTTGGACCGCAGGGTGAAGGACAAGCAGCCAACAAGTGCTCAGCATATGTGGGAAATCCTTCAAGACTGTTAGAAAAGCATTCCAGGTGAAGCTGGTTGAGAGAATGAGTGTGCAACGCTCATCCTGGCAAAAGGTGGCAACTTTGAAAAATCTCAAATATAAAATAGATTCTGATTTGTTTAACATTTGATTTGTTTTGGTTACTACATGATTCCATATGTGTTATTTCATAGTGTGTCCAACCTTTTGACTGGTACTGAATGAACAAATCGGACAAGTTTATAGGATTTGGCAAGACAGCACAAACCGTCCTGGATCCCCCAGGCTATGTATCCTAGGATTCCAGCGATAATAAAGAATGATTTGATAATATTGGGACTTACATCCAGCTCACACTCATACAGAGTGTCGTCCAGCAGTGTAACTTTAATTTGCATGATCCTGGGTCGACGGGGAGCCTTAGGAGGTTGAGCGTCTTCCTCCGCTATCTTCTCCTTTAGCCCTTTCTCTCGCTCCCCCTCCTCGCCCTCTCTTCCTTCTCCCACTCCCTCAGGGTCCTCCTCCTTTTTCTCCTTCTCCTGGGCACTGTCCTCTTGTCTTTTCTCCTTGTCCGTCTCTCCCCCCTCGTCCTCCGAGTCTTTCTCGGGGTCTTCCTTCTGGTCTACCTGGACAGGCTGGAGGAAAAGACACAAGACACATTTTTAACACATTCCATTTTATATTAATTCCAAAAACACACACATGGACACATTTGCATCTGTGTGTAAGACAAACATGCTTGCTTAAAGCTACACAGAACAAACAACTTTACAAACGACAAAGACATGATATTGATACAGTTGAATTCGGAAGTTTACATACACCTCAGCCAAATACATTTAAACTCAGTTTTTCACAAATCCTGAAATACTAGTAACAATTCCCTGTCTTAGGTCAGTTAGGATCACCACTTTATTTTAAGAATGTGAAATGTCAGTATAATAGTAGAAATATTTTTTTATTTTAACTTTTATTCCTTTCATCACATTCCCAGTGGGTCAGAAGTTTACATACACTCAATTAGTATTTGGTAGCATTGCCTTTAAATTGATTAACTTGGGTCAAACATTTCAGGTAGCCTTCCACAAGCTTCCCACAATAAATTGGGTGAATTTTGGCCCATTCCTCCTGACAGAGCTGGTGTAACTGAGTCAGGTCTGTAGGCCTCCTTGCTCGCACACGCTTTTTCAGTTCTGCCAACAAAATTCCTGTAGGTTTGAGGTCAGGGCTTTGTGATGGCCACTCCAATACCTTGACTTTGTTGTCCTTAAGCCATTTTCCCACAACTTTGGAAGTATGCTTGGGGGTCATTGTCTATTTAGAAGACCCATTTGCGTCCATGTCTCCACGTAATTTTCCATCCACATGATGCTATCTAGTATGTGAAGTGCACCAGTCCCTCCTGCAGCAAAGCACCCCCACAACATGATGCTGCCACCCCCGTACTTCACGGTTGGGATGGTGTTCTTCGGCTTGCAAGCCTCCTCCTTTTTCCTCCAAACATAACGATGGTCATTATGGCCAAACAGTTCTATTTTTGTTTCATCAGACCAAAGGACATTTCTCCAAATGTACGAACTTTGTCCCCATGTTCAGTTGCAAACCGTAGTCTGGCTTTTTTATGGCGGTTTGGAGCAGTGGCTTCTACCTTGCTGAACGGAGTTTCAGGTTATGTCGACATAGGTCTCGTTTTTACTGTGGATATAGATACTTTTGTACCTGTTTCCTCCAGCATCTTCACAAGATCCTTTGCTGTTGTTCTGGGATTGACTTGCACTTTTCGCACCAAAGTACGTTCATCTCTAGGACACAGAACGCGTCTCCTTCCTGAGCGGTATGACGGCTGCGTGGTCCCATGGTGTTTATACTTGCGTACTATTGTTTGTCTAGATGAACGTGGTACCTTCAAGCGTTTGGAAATTGCTCCCAAAGATGAATGAACCAGACTTGTGGAGGTCTACAATCTTTTTTCTGAGGTCTTGGCTGATTTCTTTTGATTTTCCCATGATGTCAAGCAAAGAGGCACTGAGTTTGAAGGTAGGCCTTGAAATACATCCACAGGTACACCTCCAATTGAATCAAATGATGTCAATCAGCCTATCAAAAGCTTCTAAAGCCACGACATCATATTCTGGAATTTTCCAAGCTGTTTAAAGGTACAGTCAACTTAGTGTATGTAAACTTCTGACCCACTGGAATTGTGATACAGTGATAAGTGATATAAGCTGCCTGTAAACATTTGTTGGAAAAATTACTTGTGTCATGCACAAAGTAGATGTCCTAACCGACTTGCCAAAACTATAGTTTGTTAACAAGAAATTTGTGGAGTGGTTGAAAAACAAGTTTTAATGACTCCAACCTAAGTGTATGTAAACTTCTGACATTAACTGTATATATAGGTAAGCTCGTCTATACCATCATTGTTCAGTCTCAGACAATGTCCAGTCAGTTAACACATGATACCTTTACAACCACACACCTAGAGTCATTTAAAAACCATTAACCCGAAGCTCAAACCCAGAAGTTATTAGTCAGGTCAACCGTTCTGGTTCTGCATCTCTACACTTCACTAAGGCTTTGTCTCACACACACACACACACACACACACACACACACACACACACACACACACACACACACACACACACACACACACACACACACACACACACACACACACACACACACACAAAGGCTCTGGCAATGAATAATTCAAGTAGCAATACAGCTAAAAGTAAGAAGAAGAAGTAGAAGGAACAGGGCCTTTATATAACTACTGATCAGGGAGAGGAAGGGAACTAGTTGGACTGGGACCAGCCAGTCAGCAAGCCAGTCAGCAAGCCCGCCCGCCCGCCAGTCAGCCAGCCAGAGACTACCTCAGCTCAGACAAACCTTTCAGAGGAGCCGAATGGAGACTCCCTACACTAAATTAGGGAGTTATTATCAAAGGCATGACCTCAGACAGCAGAGAGCAGAGAGAGAGAGAGAGAGAGAGAGAGAGAGAGAGAGAGACACTGAGACAGAGAGAGAGAGAGACACAGAGAGAGAGAGAGACACTGAGAGAGAGAGAGAGAAAGAGAGAGACACTGAGAGAGAGAGAGAGAGAGACACTGAGAGAGAGAGAGAGAGAGAGAGAGAGAGAGAGAGAGAGATATAGAGATATAGAGATATAGAGAGATATAGAAGATACTTTATGTATTACTGTTGTAGTCTACTGTAGTCTGTAACTTTTTATAAAATACATGACTGAAGTATAGGAAAGTGGTTTGAATAAAGTCCTAACTATTGTGACTATATATAATCACTATTGCTGTCATCAAGCCAAAGGGTGGCTATTTGAAGAATCTCAAATATAAAATATATTTTGATTTGTTTTAACACTTTTTTGGTTACTACATGATTCCATATGTGTCATTTCATAGTTTTGACATCTTCACTATTATTCTACAATGTAGAAAATAGTAAAAATAAAGAAGAACCCAAGAATGAGTAGGTGTTTTGAAGCTTTTGACCGGTAGTGTATATCATCACTATTATGACTATATATTAGTGATGCACCGATGTGACATTTCTGGCCGATACCGATACCGATATCTTCCATGCCAAAAAACCCCGATACCAATATTTCATTTTAGCGGCCTTTTAAAGCATTCTAGTACAGTTAAATAGTTAACACACACACGGACGCAGCGTTCTAAGGCACTGAATCTCAGTGCAAGGGGCGTCACTACAGTCCCTGGTTCGAATCCAGGCTGTATCTAATCCGGCATTGATTGGGAGTCCCATAGGGCAGCGCCCAATTGGCCCAGCGTCGTCTGGGTTTGGCCGGGGTAGGCCGTCATTATAAATAAGAATGTATTCTTAACTGACTTGCCGAGTTAAATAAAGGTTACACACAAACACACACACACACACACACACACACACACACACACACACACGCACACATACACACACACATACACACACACCACACACACACCACACACACACACGCACACATACACACACACACACACACACACACACACCACAAACACACATACACACACACCACACACACACACCACACACACACCACACACACACACACACACACACACACACACACACACACACACACACACACACACACACTGACCAAAAAGTAATTTTGTTACGTTATGTCCCCGTATGTCCCCATTACCAGTAAAACATCATCAAAACCTATTTCTTTCACTTACTCTCTGTGCTGTTTCATTGTTCATTTGTTCAGTCGTTTCATTCTCAACCAGGATTTCTATGGAACGCAGTTTGGGTCTTTGCGTGTCTAAAAATACACTATTTAACAATATTTGATGTGTCAATCAGAACCTGAATATGACTGCACGCCACATAATAATTTAACTCGTTCATCATTTTTTTATGTAGTTATTACACATTGATTACACTATCACTCGTATTTCATATGTCACAACGATTCATCGATACGTATGCTATGATGCTGTATGCTATGATGCTGTATGCTATGATGCTGTATGCTATGATGCTGTATGCTATGATGCTGGTAATGTTGTCTCTCGCACCTACAGTGCTGGTCATAAAAAAAAGCTAGCTAGCTCATGGATGCAAATAATGTTCTTCCCCAAAAACATAGTAAAACTAATAATCTATTTCAGTAGCTATAGTTAGCTAGCTAACTATATAGCTAGGTGTCATCATCTAAAATAACTCTGATTTATAAGACAGTTCTTATTTGATTAATGGTGGTCGGACCCATCTATGTGAAGCTAGCCACAACAAGGATTAGCCACAATAGTGGACTTTGCGGTTTGCCTTCAAAATAAAAGTATGACATAATTCTACTATTTGTATTCATTTGCACCACTGTCAATGACATACTTTTATTTTGAAGGCAAACCGCAAATTCCACTATTGTGCCTAATCCTTATTGTTGCTAGCTTCACAACACATAACCCGGTCCGGTCGAGCCTCACTAGCGAGATGAAGCTAGCTGGCTGCTTATAACGTTAGCTTTGGGCAACAGGTTTAAGTAGCTGGCTAGGTATTTATTTTCATGAACTGAAGTTCAATATCAACAGGCGAACAACAAGTGGTAACCTAGCTAATACTTACTCACGAGGATTCCTAAATCATTGCTAAGAATAATGAAAATGACTGCAGTTTTTTACTGGTCATTGTTTTCATGTTGGCCGTATTGGTGCTAGCTAGGTACTAAGCTAAAGCTAGCTAGGTACCAAGCTAAAGCTAGCTAGGTACCAAGCTAAAGCTAGCTAGGTACCAAGCTAAAGCTAGCTAGGTACCAAGCTAAAGCTAGCTAGGTACTAAGCTAAAGCTAGCTACCCCAGAAGTTGCGGTCAAACAAATTATGCTTTATTACCAACGCGGTACCGGAAACACATCATTCATGGCCGGTGTTTGCAGATTTTATTGTACCGCTTTGACAGTGCTACTGTATCTTTTTTGACACGCAAAAACCCAAACGGTGTTCCATAGTATGTATGTCGTGAAGCTAATAGCAGTGACGCTATTACTGTGTAACTCTGGTAGGACAACATCGGAAAAATAGCGCACTTGGCAGTGTTAACCGGTGCTCGACCAGTCGGCGAAAGCCAACATCACCCACGACAGAGAACGGTTGATTGTCAAGGGCAATGAATTCTATTATCTTGGCTTTAATGGATTTCGCCTTTGAGTTGTCTCGCTGAAATGTTCTTACTCTTTCAAATGACTGCTGGACTTGTTGGCTGCTCCATCCACACAGCAGACATTGTGGGCTAGGTTAGGAATGCTGTGGTGCACGTATAGCGCAAAATGTTACGTTGCGTCATTATGTCATGTACCTACGTTATATAGGTATGCACGTCAGCTTTGACATCAGTTTTGCACATTGGGCATTAAACTAGACATCCGATCCAAAATGTCACCGATATATCGTGCATCCCTACTATATATCCTCACTATTGTGACTATATAACCTCACTATTGTGACTATATATTCTCACTATTGTGACTATATATCCTCACTATTGTGACTATATATCCTCACTATTGTGACTATATATCATCACTATTGTGACTATATATCCTCACTATTGTGACTATATATCCTCACTATTGTGACTATATTTTCTCACTATTGTGACTATATATCCTCACTATTGTGACTATATATCCTCACTATTGTGACTATATATCATCACTATTGTGACTATATATCATCACTATTGTGACTATATATCCTCACTATTGTGACTATATATCCTCACTTTTGTGACTATATATCCTCACTATTGTGACTATATATCCTCACTTTTGTGACTATATATCCTCACTTTTGTGACTATATATCATCACTATTGTGACTATATATCCTCACTATTGTGACTATATATCCTCACTATTGTGACTATATATCCTCACTATTGTGACTATATATCCTCACTATTGTGACTATATATTGCCATAACGTTGTGCTTTGAACCAAAGGAAAGGCTTTCCTCAAGCCACATCACAAACACCACAATCATTACTCATTCATGCACGTCTGTTCTTACTCACTTCACATAGCAGTTTGAAGACTCCTGTAATTCAGAGCACTGTAAATCCAGCACAAAACACCTACCACTTACCACTGAAGAGCACATTCATCAACTAAAATCAACATCATTTTGCACTCTAGCTAAGCAGTAGCTAAGAGTCCTCAACCACACACACTGCTATTAAACATGTCCTCGTCAAGCCTAACCCTACAACAACACACAGTCCCAGTATGACAGCGTAGCAGGAGTGATAGGCTCTCACCTGAGCCTCGTTGCTGCTGAGTGAGTGCAGGTCGAGGTTCTGATCCCCCTCGATCCTGAGCTCCGGCTCACAGTCAGCGATGGGCGCCTTGGCTTCACCCCCGACCCCTCCTTTCTCCCCCTTCTCTCCCCCGTCCCCCTCGCACTGAGACCTCCTCTTCAGGAAAGAGGAGAAGAGTCGCGAGAGGCCACGGTCGGCCGAGGTGCGCTGGCGGGGTCTCAGCTGCACCTCCTCCTGGGGTGAGGAGGGCGAGCCGGGGCTTAGGGGCGTGGCCTGATGCTGCTCTGCCTCCTGCTGGCTGGGCTTCTTTTGCTGCTGTCGCTCTGTCGCCTCGTCTGTCGTCATGGCAACAGCTGCATGGGGAAAACAACCAGGGAAAATGGTCCATTATGAAGAGATTTGGTCAGGTAGTTTACCTAGGATTGGAGCCTATGTTATTCAATTGTTGGTAATATAGTCATTACACTACAGGTCATCATCGTAAGGTAGTGTGCCGTCTAACCTCTTCCTTGTTTCTAGCAGATTCTTATTGTGACTTTGTATTTGTCCTTTAAAACTTCTTATGGCTGCCATCCCGTTAACGGGATCGATATGACAACAGCCAGTGAAAGTGCAGGGCGCCAAATTCAAAACAACAGAAATCTCATAATTAGAATTCCTCAAACATACATATATCTTATACCGTTTTAAAGGTAATCTTGTTGTTAATCGCACCACAGTGTCAGATTTCAAATAGGCTTTACAGCGAAAGCACCACAAACGATTGTTAGGTCACCACCAAGCCACAGATAAAAACAGCCATTTTTCCAGCCAAAGATAGGAGTCACAAAAAGCACAAATAGAGATACAATTAATAATTTGATGATCTTCATCAGATGACACTCATAGGACATGTTACACAATACATGTATGTTTTGTTTGATAAAGTTCATATTTATGTATAAAAATCTGAGTTTACATTGGCGCGTAACAGTGATATTGCAGAGAGCCACATCAATCTTCATCAGAATGCACTCCCAGGAATCCTAGTTCCACAATAAATGTTTTATTTGTTAATAATAATAATAATAATGTCCATTACTTATGTCCAAGTGGCTACTTTTGTTAGGGCGTTAAGTACAGAAATCTGGACCTGCTCGTGTAGGTCCAGCCGAACATCGGTCGAAATGTTCAAAAAGTTATATCACAGGTCGTAGAAACATTTCAGACTAAGTATAGAATCAATCTTTAGGATGTTTTTATCATAAATCTTCAATAACGTTCCAATCGGAGAATTCCATTGTCTGTAGAAAAGCCAGGTCGCTCTCATGTGAAATGCGCGTGATCAGGACCTGGCTCTCTGTCAGACCAATGACTCAAAGAGCTCTCATCCGGCCCCACATCACAGTAGAAGCCTCATTCAAGTTTCTAAAGACGGTTGACATCTAGTGGAAGCATTAGGAAGTGCAACATAACCAATATCCCACTGTGTATTCAATAGGGCTGAGTTCAAAAACTACAAACCTCAGATATCCCACTTCCTGTTTGGATTTTTCTCAGGTTTTTGCCTGTCATATGAGTTCTGTTATACTCACAGACATCATTCAAACAGTTTTAGAAACGTCAGAGTTTTTTTCCATCCAAATGTACTAATAATATGCATATATTAGCAACTGGGAATTAAAATGTTAAACCTCAGACAGAACAAGGTCACCTATTAGTTATTATTCCATTAAATCCCAGGCAGCCATTTATGCTACAAATGCCCAGGGAGAGGGGAGAGGAGGAGGGAGAGAAGGAAATAGAGGAGAGATGAGGGAGAGGAAGGAGGGAGAGGAGGGAGAGGTGAGAGGAGGGAGAGGGGAGAGGAGGAGGGAGTGAAGGAAGTAGAGGAGGGAGAGGAGAGATAGGAGGAAGGAGAGGAGGGAGAGAAGGAAGGAGAGGAGAGATAGGAGGGAGAAGAAGATGGAGAGGAGGAGGGAGAGGAGAGATAGAAGGGAGAGGAGGGAGAGGAGGAGGGAGAGAAGGAAGGAGAGGAGAGATAGGAGGGAGAAGAGGTGGGAGAGGAGGAGGGAGAGGAGAAGGGATAGGAGGAGGGATAGGAGGGAGAGGAGGAGGGAGAGGAGAGGGGAGATGAAGGAGAGGAGGCAGGAGAGGATGGAGAGGAGAGGTAGCTATTATTATTATTATTATCATGGAGTGGTGGTGTGATCTGGAGTGGGCCTTTACAGACCCTCATCTCTCTCTCCCCACCCTCTGACGCTGCATGCTGGGCAGGGGTCACCATGGCAACGCCGGCTTTATTAGGCCCCAGTCATGTCATTGTGTTGGTGGAGTTTCCATGCTGCTACTGTTGGTGATTCAGCATGGGAACATCATGGGGACATCATGGGGACATCATGAGGACATCATGGGGACATCATGAGGACATCATGGGGACATCATGGGAACATCATGGGGACATCATGGGAACATCATGGGGACATCATGGGAACATCATGGGACATCATGAGGACATCATGGAAACATCATGGGAACATCATGGGACATCATGAGGACATCATGAGGACATCATGGAGACATCATGGGAACATCATGGGGATATAGAGCAGGATGAGTGACCAGCCTCTAAGAAGACCAGGCCTTGCCACTACTACCAGTCATTTTAGTGTTAGTAAGCAATATTCTATTTCTATTCTATTCTAGCTGTATTTCTATATTCTATATTCTAGCGGTATTTCCAATATTATAGCTATATTCTATTACATAAGAAAAAAAACATCAAACTTAATTACAGAATTCTTTAATTATCTCAGATTCCTTCTGACTATTTTGAGGAATTAATACTGGCTTTGTTCCTATGGTGTCTCATGAGGGACAAACATCAGTAACTGCCACATTGAACCACACCCCCAAGACTGAAATCAATTTTTTCTTTAATGAGCAACAGAGAAACATGTGGAATTGGTGCGTTCAGTCGCTCTTTAATCATGGAGCCCCAAATCAGTATTTCCCACCCTCCTGGGGTTGACTGACACAGTCCTGCCGAGCCCAGCACTACCCAGCCTGATAGTGGTACATCTAGTTGCTGCCCTATGACAGGGCCATATCTGTCAATAACAGCAGCACACAACTAGACCGGTCCAAAATCTGTGCTGGCTTGCCAATGTGTGACCATAATATCTGTCAAGACAGCACAGACAGATCTGGGACCAGGCTATAGCAAATAACCTTCAGTGTTCTGCTTTCGCTTGGCTCTTTCCTGAGTCATTGTCTAGTCTAGTCACAGTGTGTATCTACTATCTACTCAGTAAGAACAAGCCAGAACAATAGTGGACCGACTCACAAGGGCTCTTCAACAACGAATAATACAGTGAGGCTCCACAGTTCAGAGAAAGGTGAGGAGCAGTCCGTTGATTCAATCAGACGCTCACAAGGAGATCTCAGGGGTACGTCCCAAACAGCGCCCCATTCACTATGTAGTGCACTAGGACCTCATAGGGGCTCTGGTCAAAAATAGTGCACTACATCAAATCAAATTTTATTGGTCACATACACATGGTTAGCAGATGTTTATGCGAGTGTAGCGAAATGCTTGTGCTTCTAGTTCTGACCATGCAGTAATATCTAACAAGTAATCTAACAATTTCACAACAACTACCTTATACACACAAGTGTAAAGGAATGAATAAGAATATGTACATATAAATATATGGATGAGTGATGGCCGAACGGCATAGGCAGGATGCAGTAGATAGTATAGAGTACAGTATATACATATGTGGTGAGTAATGTAGGGTATGTAAACATTATATAAAGTGGCATTGTTTAAAGTGACTAGTGATACATTTATTACATCCAGTTTTATATTATTAAAGTGGCTAGAGATTTGAGTCAGTATGTTGGCAGCAGCCACTCAATGTTAGTGGTGGCTGTTTAACAGTCTGATGGCCTTGAGATAGAAGCTGTTTTTCAGTCTCTTGGTTACTGCTTTGATGCACCTGTACTGACCTCGCCTTCTGGATGATAGCGGGGTGAACAGGCAGTGGCTCAGGTGGTTGTTGTCCTTGATGATCTTTTTGGCCTTCCTGTGACATCGGGTGGTGTAGGTGTCCTGGAGGGCAGGTAGATTGCCCCCGGTGATTCGTTGTGCAAATCTCACTACCCTCTGGAGAGCCTTACGGTTGTGGGCGGAGCAGTTGCCATACCAGGCGGTGATACAGCCCGACAGGATGCTCTCGATTGGGCATCTGTAAAAGTTTGTGAGTGTTTTTTGTGACAAGCCAAATTTCTTCAGCCTCCTGAGGTTGAAGAGGCGCTGCTGCGCCTTCTTCACCACGCTGTCTGTGTGAGGGGACCATTTCAGTTTGTCCGTGATGTGTATGCCGAGGAACTTAAAACTTTCTACCCTCTCCACTACTGTCCCGTCGATGTGGATAGGGGGGTCCTCCCTCTGCTATTTCCTGAAGTCCACAATCATCTTCTTTGTTTTGTTGAACTTGAGTGAGAGGTTATTTTCCTGACACCACACTCCAAGGGCCCTCACCTCCTCCCTGTAGGCCATCTCGTCGTTGCTCTTAATCAAGCCTACCACTGTAGTGTCGTCTGTAAACTTGATGATTGTGTTGGAGGTGTGCATGGCCACGCAGTCGTGGGTGAACAGGGAGTACAGGAGAGGGCTGAGAACACACCCTTGTGGAGCCCCAGTGTTGAGGATCAGCGGGGTGGAGATGTTGTTTGTACCCTCACCACCTGGGGGTGGCCCGTTAGGAAGTCCAGGACCCAGTTGCACAGGGCGGACGAGTTTGGAGGGTACTATGGTGTTAAATGCTGAGCTGTAGTCGATGAACAGCATTCTAACATAGGTATTCCTCTTGTCCAGATGGGATTGTGCAGTGTGATTGCGATTGCGTCGTCTGTGGACCTATTGGGGCGGTAAGCAAATTGGAGTGGGTCTAGGGTGTCAGGTAGGGTGGAGGTGTAATGATCCTTGACTAGACTCTCAAAGCACTTCATGATGACGGAAGTGAGTGCAGTTACCTTAGCTTTCTTGGGAACAGGAACAATGGTGGCACTCTTGAGCATGTGGGAACAGCAGACTGGGATAGGGATTGATTGAATATGTCCGTACACACACCAGCCAGCTGGTCTGCGCATGCTCTGAGGATGAGGCTAGGGATGCCGTCTGGGTCGGCAGCCTTGCGAGGGTTAACACATTTAAATGTTTTACTCACGTTGGCTGCGGTGAAGGAGAGCCCACAATCCTTGGTAGCGGGCCGTGTCGGTGGCACTGTATTGTCCTCGAAGCGAGCAAAGAAGCTGTTTAGTTTGTCTGGGAGCAAGACATCCGGGTCCACGACGGGGCTGGTTTTCTTTTTATAGTCCGTGATTGACTGTAGACCCTGCCACATACCTGTTGTGTCTGAGCGGTTGAATTGCGACTCTACTTTGTCTCTATACTGACGCTTAGCTTGTTTGATTGCCTTGCGGAGGGAATAGCTACACTGTTTGTATTCGGTCATGATTCTCGCCTTGCCCTGATTAAAAGCAGTGGTTTAGCGCTTTCACGGGAATAGGGTGCCAATTGGGACGTAGCCCAGGTCTACCGTTCAGCCTCTCTCTGCTCTGTCTCCTCCACTCTCAGCTGCTCAGTAGTCAGTAGAGCCATAATTACCTTCATCACTATAATCGTCTGATTGCCAGTCTTTAAACAGTGACTCCCCCTATAGCGCTGCTCATGGGCTCAGAGCATAGGCAATAGGCTATAGACTAACCAAGTAGAACATTGGGTCATTCTCCTCTTATTATAGTGCAGTAGACATATTAGGTCTGCATTACATTACTTTACATTACATTACTTTACATTACTTTACTTTACATTAGTTTACATTACTTTACATTACATTACATTACTTTACATTACTTTACTTTACATTAGTTTACATTACTTTACATCACATCACATTACTTTACATTACATTACTTTACATTACTTTACATCACATCACATTACTTTACTTTACATTACATTATTTTGAACACTGCAAAGAGAGTGCTGAATTCTGAAGCACACTACTATAACCCTTCTGTGTGTGTCTAAATGAGTCGCTTTGAAAAAGGGTTGGTGGCAAAGACGAAAACACAGGAAGTGTCTACTTCCTGCATTATCAAAAGTGACACCTCGGTCTTCTGTCCATGGTGTGTGTGAATCACAGGAGGTTGGTGGCAACTTAATTAAGAGAGGACGGGCTCGTGAGCAAAGTCTGGAACGGAATCAGCGGTACGGTATCAAATAGATCAAAAAACGTGGTTTCCATGTGTTTGATGCCATTCCATTCACCGTTACTATGAGCCGTCCTCCCGTCAGCAGCCTCCACTGGCGTTGATGTGTGCTACGTGTGTGCGTGTGTAATGTGTATGCGTGTGTGAGTGGTTAAAAAACTACTACACAAAGATACATTTCTGTGGTAAATAGCTTGAAGGACAAAGAACCAGTTCAGAATCTCAGATTAGTTGTGTCATCATCATGCTAGCTATCATGGCGCCTTCGTTGGTTTCCTGTTTTCTTTGGCTGCTGACACACAATGAGCCGGGAAGATGTCCAATCAAGATCAGGCAGGATGACTGAGTTTGTCAGTTGGCTAATACCCCCGATGGTGTCAATATGAGAACTGCCCGCTTGAATTTACGTCCCCACGCCTGCAGCATACCACAGTCATGTACTAATTACACTGGCTTAGGCACACAGAGAGAGGATGGTGGCCAGCTTAACTTGATCCTGCTGAGGCCTATGTATCCTGTTGCTGCTTCCCCTGACCAGTAACACCACTCTACTGACTACTGCTTCCCCTGACCAGTAACACCACTCTACTGACTACCGCTTCCCCTGAACAGTAACACCACTCTACTGACTACTGCTTCCCCTGACCAGTAACACCACTCACTGACTACTGCTTCCCCTGACCAGTAACACCACTCTACTGACTACTGACTACCGCTTCCCATGACCAGTAACACCACTCTACTGACTACTGCTTCCCCTGACCAGTAACACCACTCTACTGACTACTGCTTCCCCTGACCAGTAACACCACTCTACTGACTACTGCTTCCCCTGACCAGTAACACCACTCTACTGACTACTGCTTCCCCTGACCAGTAACACCACTCTACTGACTACTGACTACTGCTTCCCCTGAACAGTAACACCACTATACTGACTACTGCTTCCCCTGACCAGTAACACCACTCTACTGACTACTGCTTCCCCTGACCAGTAACACCACTCTACTGACTACCGCTTCCCCTGGCCAGTAACACCACTCTACTGACTACTGCTTCCCCTGACCAGTAACACCACTCTACTGACTACTGCTTCCTCTGACCAGTAACACCACTCTACTGACTACTGCTTCCCTTAACCAGTAACACCACTCTACTGACTACTGACTACTGCTTCCCCTGACCAGTAACACCACTATACTGACTACTGCTTCCCCTGACCAGTAACACCACTCTACTGACTACTGCTTCCCCTGACCAGTAACACCACTCTACTGACTACCGCTTCCCCTGACCAGTAACACCACTCTACTGACTACTGACTACTGACTACTGCTTCCCTGAACAGTAACACCACTCTACTGACTACTGCTTCCCCTGACCAGTAACACCACTCTACTGACTACTGCTTCCCCTGACCAGTAACACCACTCTACTGACTACTGACTACTGCTTCCCCTGACCAGTAACACCACTCTACTGACTACTGCTTCCCCTGACCAGTAACACCACTCTACTGACTACTGCTTCCCCTGACCAGTAACACCACTCTACTGACTACTGCTTCCCCTGACCAGTAACACCACTCTACTGACTACTGCTTCCCCTGACCAGTAACACCACTCTACTGACTACTGCTTCCCGTGACCAGTAACACCACCCTACTGACTACTGACTACTGCTTCCCCTGACCAGTAACACCACTCTACTGACTACTGCTTCCCCTGACCAGTAACACCACTCTACTGACTACTGACTACTGCTTCCCCTGACCAGTAACACCACTCTACTGACTACTGCTTCCCCTGACCAGGTCAAAGAGCCCAATGGAGGTCAAAGAGCCCTATGGAGGTCAAAGAGCCCTATGGAGGTCAAAGAGCCCTATGGAGGTCAAAGAGCCCAATGGAGGTCAAAGAGCCCTATGGAGATCAAAGAGCCCAATGGAGGTCAAAGAGCCCTATGGAGGTCAAAGAGCCCTATGGAGGTCAAAAGTGGTGCACTATAAGGAATAGGGTCCCATTTGGAATGCATCCCTCCACCTCCCCACAGCCTTCGACCTGTCTAACTCCTACCAGTTTCATGTTGCAAGTTCAGCTAGGAATCCACAGTAAACGGATTCCATATACAGTCGTCAGTGAAGTCAGAGGGATAAAGTTAGGGTCTTCCGGTAACTGTTTAGATTCTATTCAAAACACACGTGAGCATCGAATACTCCACAAATATCCATCCACATTGACGGGGCTGTAGTGGAGCAGGTCGAGAGCTTCCAGTTCCTCGCTGTCCAAATCAATATGGACTTCATTAAAATGGTCCACACACCCACACAGTCGTGAAGAAGGCGCGATAGCGATAGCGCCTCTTCCCCCCTCAGGAAGTTGAAAAGATTTGGCATGGGCCCTCAAATCCTCAAAAACTTCTATAGCTGCACCATTGAGAGCATCTTGACTGGCTCCCATCACTGCTGGGTGTGGAAACTGCACCGCCCTCGATCGCGTGGCGCTACAGAGTGTGGTGAGGACAGCTCAGTACATCCCTGGGACAGAGCTCCCTGCCATCCAGTACCTCTATATCAGGTGAAAGGAAGGCCCAGAAAATTGTTAAAGACTCCAACCCCCCAACCCATAGACTATTCTCTCTGCTTCTGCACGGGTACCGGGACCGGTGCATCAAGTCTGACACCAGTGGGCTCCTAAACAGCTTTTATCCCCAAGACTTAAGACTGCTAAATATGACCCTGCATTGACCCTTTTATTTTTGCACTGACTCCATTGATGACTTTTTGCTAATCCAATCCGTTTTCCACGTTGATTCAACGTCATCCCATTGGGTCAGAGGAGAGGAGTTCTTTGACATGAGGGCTTTGACCTTTGCCCTGTTTACCAGGCCATAACACACGCACACTCTGACTCCGAAATAGCGCCCTTTTCCCTATGTAGTGCAGGATTTTTTTTGACCAGGGCCCATTTGGTAATCCATAGGGCTCTGGTTCAAACGTAGTGCACTACAAAGGGAACAGGGTGCTATATTGGGACGCACCCACACTCACTATACAGACCTCCTACCACCCACACTCACTATACAGACCTCCCACCACCCACACTCACTATACAGACCTCCTACCACCCACACTCACTATACAGACCTCCTACCACCCACACTCACTATACAGACCTCCTACCACCCACACTCACTATACAGACCTCCTACCACCCACACTCACTATACAGACATCCTACCACCCACACTCACTATACAGACCTCCTACCACCCACACTCACTATACAGACCTCCTACCACCCACACTCACTATACAGACCTCCTACCACCCACACTCACTATACAGACACCCCACCACCCACGCTCAATATACAGACACCCTACAACCCACGCTCAATATACAGACACCCTACAACCCACGCTCAATATGCAGACACCCCACCACCCACACTCAATATACAGACACCCTACCACCCACGCTCAATATACAGACACCCTACAACCCACGCTCAATATGCAGACACCCCACCACCCACACTCAATATACAGACACCCTACCACCCACGCTCAATATACAGACACCCTTCAACCCACGCTCAATATACAGACCTCATACAACCCACGCTCAATATACAGACACCCCACCACCCACGCTCAATATACAGACACCCTACAACCCACGCTCAATATACAGACACCCTACAACCCACGCTCAATATGCAGACACCCCACCACCCACGCTCAATATACAGACACCCTACCACCCACGCTCAATATACAGACACCCTACAACCCACGCTCAATATGCAGACACCCCACCACCCACACTCAATATACAGACACCCTACCACCCACGCTCAATATACAGACACCCTACAACCCACGCTCAATATACAGACACCCTACAACCCACACTCAATATACAGACACCCTACAACCCACGCTCAATATACAGACACCCTACAACCCACGCTCAATATACAGACCTTCTACAACCCACGCTCAATATACAGACACCCCACCACTCACGCTCAATATACAGACACCCTACAACCCACGCTCAATATACAGACATCCTACAACCCACGCTCAATATGCAGACACCCTACCACCCACACTCAATATACAGACACCCTACCACCCACGCTCAATATACAGACACCCTACAACACACGCTCAATATACAGACATCCTACAACCCACACTCAATATACAGACACCCTACAACCCACGCTCAATATACAGACCGCCTACAACCCACGCTCAATATGCAGACACCCCACCACCCACACTCAATATATAGATACCCCCCCACCCACGCTCAATATATAGACATCCTAACCACCCACGCTCAATATACAGACACCTCACCACCCACACTCAATATACAGACACCCTACCACCCACGCTCAATATACAGACCTCCTACAACCCACGCTCTATACCATCCTACAACCCACGCTCAATATACAGACACCCACCACCCACGCTCAATATACAGACACCCCACCACCCACACTCAATATACAGACACCCTATAACCCACGCTCAATATACAGACACCCTACAACCCACCCTACAACCCACGCTCAATATACAGACACCATGCCACCCACGCTCAACCCACACTCAATATACAGATACCTTACTAATGAATGCATCAAATGGAGTTTAGTTGATACACTCCCTCACAGCAGGTCAGAATGTTATCTACACGGGGATAAGCATGGCAAGATCTTCCACTGGAACTGACTATGTGTCTGTACCCATTCTACCATTCTGTCCCATTCCCTCCATTCTGTCCCATTCCCTCCATTCTGTCCCATTCCCACCATTCTGTAACATTCCTTCCATTCTGTCCCATTCCCACCATTCTGTCCCATTCCCTCCATTCTGTCCCATTCCCTCCATTCTGTCCCATTCCCACCATTCTGTAACATTCCTTCCATTCTGTCCCATTCCCTCCATTCTGTCCCATTCCCACCATTCCTTCCATTCTGTCCCATTCCCTCCATTCTGTCCCAGTCCCTCCATTCTGTCCCATTCCCACCATTCTGTCCCATTCCCTCCAGTTTGTCCCATTCCCTCCATTCTCTCTAACTCCTTCCATTCTCTCGCATTCCTTTCATTCTGTCACATTCCCTCCATTCTGTCACATTCCCTCCATTCCCTCCATTCTGTCCCATTCCCTCCATTCTGTCTCATTCCCTCCATTCTGTCTCATTCCCTCTATTCTGTCCCCCACGGTATCCAATTGAAAGAACATGTTTTGTTTGGATACTATAGTATCAATGGACCAATGGCAGCTCAATGAATGTAGAACAGCTCTTGGATAATGAAGCAGAAAGGGTACTTCAGATACTGAGGGAACAATGAAGGGTCCAAGGGCCCAGATCTGGGACTCAACATGAGGGAAGTGTATTCATATCATTAGAGAAGAGGTCTGTTTTAATACACGCTGTGTGTGTTTGATTAGAATCACAGTTCAGGGGGAGCAGTATTTCTACAAAGTTTTCAGATACAGAGTACCCCTGAGAGTTCTGCGAGAGTCGCTTACAAGGCAATGTTTGGGAAATCAGCTGGCAGCGAGAGAGAGAGAGAGAAAGAGAGAGAGAGAGAGAGAGAGAGAGAGAGAGAGAGAGAGAGAGAGAGAGAGAGAGAGAGAGAGAGAGAGAGAGGGAGAGAGAGAGACAGAGAGAGAGAGAGAGAGAGAGAGAGACAGAGACAGAGAGAGAGAGAGAGAGACAGAGAGAGAGAGAGAAAGAGAGAGAGAGAGACAGAGAGAGAGAGAGAGAGAGAGACAGAGAGAGAGAGAGAGAGAGAGAGAGACAGAGACAGAGAGAGAGAGAGAGAGAGACAGAGAGAGAGAGAGAAAGAGAGAGAGAGAGAGAGAGACAGAGAGAGAGAGAGAGAGAGAGAGAGAGAGAGAGAGAGAGAGAGAGAGAGAGAGAGCGAGAGAGAGAGAGAGAGACAGAGAGAGAGAGAGAGAGAGGTTTGCAGCCCCCCAGGAAGTGAGAGAAGGAAAGGGCTAATGCCCAGTGCTGCATGAAGCTGGCAGAACAGTAGAGAGGAAACTACTGATGGAACTAGAGGTATTCGCGGGACCACCCGAACCCAGACCACCACGACTGGGTTGGCGCCGGATTTCTGTAGTTAACCCTCGGATCAGGAGTAGGGTCCTCCTCTGTGGCCTCAGACCTTAGGTCTGTGTGAAAATATGAAATACCAACCGGACACGAAATTAGATTTGAATAGTTTAGTTCTTAAACAACATAAAGGCAAATTTGACACTTTTACATTTTAGTCTCTTAAATAATTGTCGGGGGGGGGGCTCTTTCATTACACCAAATATGTCCAAAAATTATTTTGTGACAAACAGCATATCCGCTTTGTGAAAACTAACTGCACTCTGCAGGTGACAAGGGACGTTTTTCGATGTGAAAAAGAAACTGAAGGCAAAAGACTGGAGGAAAAAATGGAGGGAAAATACTCTGCATGAAGTTATGTAGCCTCAGTAAAAGGTTATGTAGCCTCAGTAACAGGTTATGTAGCCTCCGTAACAGGTTATGTAGCCTCAGTAACAGGTTATGTAGCCTCAGTAACAGGTTATGTAGCCTCAGTAACAGGTTATGTAGCCTCAGTAATAGGTTATGTAGCCTCAGTAATAGGTTATGTAGCCTCAGTAACAGGTGATGTAGCCTCAGTAATAGGTTATGTAGCCTCGGTAATAGGTTATGTAGCCTCGGTAATAGGTTATGTAGCCTCAGTAACAGGTAATGTAGCCTCATTAATAGGTTATGTAACCTCAGTAATAGGCCTATTGTTCTCCATGGTAGGCTATATGTTCTCTACTCCAGACGGTAGGCTATATGTTCTCTACTCCAGACGGTAGGCTATATGTTCTCTACTCCAGACGGTAGGCTATATGTTCTCTACTCCAGACGGTAGGCTATATGTTCTCTACTCCAGATGGTAGGCTATATGTTCTCTACTCCAGACGGTAGGCTATATGTTCTCCACTCCAGACGGTAGGCTATATGTTCTCCACTCCAGATGGTGGGCTATATGTTCTCTACTCCAGACGGTAGGCTATATGTTCTCTACTCCAGATGGTAGGCTATATGTTCTCTACTCCAGACGGTAGGCTATATGTTCTCTACTCCAGATGGTAGGCTATATGTTCTCTACTCCAGACGGTAGGCTATATGTTCTCTACTCCAGATGGTAGGCTATATGTTCTCTACTCCAGACGGTAGGCTATATGTTCTCTACTCCAGACGGTAGGCTATATGTTCTCTACTCCAGATGGTAGGCTATATGTTCTCCACTCCAGACGGTAGGCTATATGTTCTCCACTCCAGATGGTAGGCTATATGTTCTCTACTCCAGACGGTAGGCTATATGTTCTCTACTCCAGATGGTAGGCTATATGTTCTCTACTCCAGATGGTAGGCTATATGTTCTCTACTCCAGATGGTAGACTATGTTCTCTACTCCAGATGGTAGGCTATAGGTTCTCCACTCCAGATGGTAGGCTATATGTTCTCCACTCCAGATGGTAGGCTATATGTTCTCTACTCCAGGTGGTACGCTATATGTTCTCTACTCCAGATGGTAGGCTATATGTTCTCTACTCCAGGTGGTAGGCTATATGTTCTCTACTCCAGACGGTAGGCTATATGTTCTCTACTCCAGACGGTAGGCTATATGTTCTCTACTCCAGATGGTAGGCTATATGTTCTCTACTCCAGGTGGTAGGCTATATGTTCTCTACTCCAGACGGTAGGCTATATGTTCTCTACTCCAGACGGTAGGCTATATGTTCTCTACTCCAGATGGTAGGCTATATGTTCTCTACTCCAGATGGTAGGCTATATGTTCTCTACTCCAGACGGTAGGCTATATGTTCTCTACTTCAGATGGTAGGCTATATGTTCTCCACTCCAGACGGTAGGCTATATGTTCTCTACTCCAGATAGTAGGCTATATGTTCTCTACTCCAGATGGTAGGCTATATGTTCTCCACTCCAGACGGTAGGCTATATGTTCTCCACTCCAGACGGTAGACTATATGTTCTCCACTCCAGACGGTAGACTATATGTTCTCCACTCCAGACGGTAGACTATATGTTCTCCACTCCAGACGGTAGGCTATATGTTCTCTACTCCAGATGGTAGGCTATATGTTCTCTACTCCAGATGGTCGGCTATATGTTCTCTACTCCAGACGGTAGGCTATATGTTCTCTACTCCAGATGGTAGGCTATATGTTCTCCACTCCAGACGGTAGGCTATATGTTCTCTACTCCAGATAGTAGGCTATATGTTCTCTACTCCAGATGGTAGGCTATATGTTCTCCACTCCAGACGGTAGGCTATATGTTCTCCACTCCAGACGGTAGACTATATGTTCTCCACTCCAGACGGTAGACTATATGTTCTCCACTCCAGACGGTAGGCTATATGTTCTCTACTCCAGACGGTAGGCTATATGTTCTCTACTCCAGATGGTAGGCTATATGTTCTCCACTCCAGACGGTAGGCTATATGTTCTCCACTCCAGATGGTAGGCTATATGTTCTCTACTCCAGACGGTAGGCTATATGTTCTCTACTCCAGATGGTAGGCTATATGTTCTCTACTCCAGACGGTAGGCTATATGTTCTCTACTCCAGATGGTAGGCTATATGTTCTCTACTCCAGACGGTAGGCTATATGTTCTCTACTCCAGATGGTAGGCTATATGTTCTCTACTCCAGACGGTAGGCTATATGTTCTCTACTCCAGACGGTAGGCTATATGTTCTCTACTCCAGATGGTAGGCTATATGTTCTCCACTCCAGACGGTAGGCTATATGTTCTCCACTCCAGATGGTAGGCTATATGTTCTCTACTCCAGACGGTAGACTATATGTTCTCTACTCCAGATGGTAGGCTATATGTTCTCTACTCCAGATGGTAGGCTATATGTTCTCTACTCCAGATGGTAGACTATATGTTCTCTACTCCAGATGGTAGGCTATAGGTTCTCCACTCCAGATGGTAGGCTATATGTTCTCCACTCCAGATGGTAGGCTATATGTTCTCTACTCCAGGTGGTACGCTATATGTTCTCTACTCCAGA
>NC_143051.1:8750000-8865000 GCF_057628025.1 Oncorhynchus mykiss | reverse complement strand
TGTGTTATTATCCGGGCTATGTTTTTTAAAATGTGTTTAGGTTCTAGCAAAAAGGAGGTGGCTTCGTATGCAATGAGATATGTGTATTTATTGCAGTGGCCAATGGGCAACGGGGCAGAGACCAGCCTAATCCAATCAGGCTGTTTCGAGGTTGGTGTTCGATGGCAAGCGCCAAGGCTGCACCATCGTAACCAAGGACACAGATGATGTGTTAATTTGCTAAGAAAATCAATGTATATATTTCCAGGGATAAATGTAGCAGCTTATATAACATAGACAAAAAAACAAAACCTACATTGCTTGTAAAGAAAGCACGCAGCCTATATATAGCCTACATAATTTAACATTGATTGTATATAGGTCTAGGGAATTCACCTGAATCAATTCAATGTCCGAGAGGTACATTTTCACAACATGGTTACTAAAAGAGTGATTGTTCAAGGCCCGCAACCCTGGAGCATCTACACAGCGTGATGTGACGACAGAGCTGCTCCGCACAGCTCGGGGAAACCGCACTCATGCGCACAGAACAGCGCTCATATTCGAATAGAATACAACGCGTTCCATTCACTCAGCGACGGACTTTCCCACCTTTAGGCCTACATTCATGTGGTGAATCAGGTGAATGAATCCACGTCTCCCACAGACCCTCCTTGTTCCTTTCAGCCATCAATTAGGAATGAATAACATTAAACACACTCAAAAAAGTCCTTCTCACTCAGGTGGAGGGTTTGCTAAAGCTAAATCCCCAGAACACTGTGTGTATAGTGCAGTCTACATGTAATACAAACCGTGAGATCCCTTAAAATAAATTACTACCAACCTAACTTCGGTGAGGAGATTTGCGTAGGGGTCGACATTCGAGTCTCTTGAAGGGCGCAGTGTGAAAGTACCTGGCATATCTGACACTTTTAGCCAAGTACTTATGGGAATATTCAGTGGAAACAGAATGGCCACTAGGCCAGGCTACTATGGTTAAATTGCTGTATGATCAGCAGTCCTCATTGTGAGCTCCTGTGATATATAATGGCAATCTCACACAGCCTAGACACTCATTTTCTCCAAAACATACTCAGGGGTAAGGTTTCCCCAAGGTACAGACCTTCAGTGGGGTCACGTCCTCTATCCATCTCTATGGCCTGTTTTTTTCCACACTTGTATCTGCCCTCTCATTGGCTAGAATGGTTCCACCTGATCTGGCCTCCTGCATGTATTTCCATTGTTAGAGCAGTCACTTGACTATCTTGTCAATATAATAGACCATCTTTGGTTTTCTTTTCTTTAGCCTCATAATGTTACACCTCCCCCATCTCTAATGTAAAGAGCAGGTGCATGCGGGCCGTCTCTCTAGTGATGTGAAATGACAGCACCCACCAGACCGGGTCCCCAGAGAGGAGAGGAGCAGGGTCCCCAGAGAGGAGAGGAGCAGGGGGAGCAGAGAGGAGGGGAGCAGGGTCCCCAGAGAGGAGAGGAGCAGGGTCCTCAAAGAGGAGAGCAGCAGGGTCCCCAGATAGGAGAGGAGCAGGGTCCCCAGAGAGGAGAGGAGCAGGGTCCCCAGAGAGGAGAGCAGCAGGGTCCCCAGATAGGAGAGGAGCAGAGAGGAGCAGGGTCCCCAGAGAGGAGAGGAGCAGGGTCCCCAGAGAGGGGAGCAGGGTCCCCAGAGAGGAGAGGAGCATGGTCCCCAGAGAGGAGGGGAGCAGGGTCCCTAGAGAAGACAGGAGCAGGGTCCCTAGAGAGGAGGAGAGCAGGGTCCCCAGAGAGGAGAGGAGCAGGGTCCCTAGAGAGGAGGGGAGCAGGGGGAACAGAGAGGAGGGGAGCAGGGTCCCCAGAGAGGAGAGGATCAGGGTCCCTAGAGAGGAGGGGAGCAGGGGGAGCAGAGAGGAGGGGAGCAGGGTCCCCAGAGAGGAGGGGAGCAGGGGGAGCAGAGAAGGAGATGAGCAGGGTCCCCAGAGAAGGAGAGGAGCAGGTCCCCAGAGAGGAGAGGAGCAGGGTCCCTAGAGAGGAGGGGAGCAGGGGGAGCAGAGAGGAGAGGAGCAGGGTCCCCAGAGAGGAGGGGAGCAGGGGAGCAGAGAGGAGGGGAGCAGGGGGAGCAGAGAGGAGGGGAGCAGGGGGAGCAGAGAGGAGGGGAGCAGGGTCCCCAGAGAGGAGGGGAGCAGGGGGAGGGGAGAGGAGGGGAGCAGGGTCCCCAGAGAGGAGGGGAGCAGGGGGAGCAGAGAGGAGGGGAGCAGGGTCCCCAGAGAGGAGGGGAGCAGGGTCCCCAGAGAGGAGGGGAGCAGGGGGAGCAGAGAGGAGGGGAGCAGGGTCCCCAGAGAGGAGGGGAGCAGGGGGAGCAGAAGGCAGGCACACACACACTGACACAAGCACACACTTTCTCTTTCTTTTGCTCTCTCGTTCTCTCTCTCTCTCTCTCTCTCTCGCTTACTCTCACTCTCGCTCTATCACACACACACACACACACACGCACACGCACACGCACACGCACACACACACACACACATACACACACACACACACCCACACACAATGGCCCACCTCCCTCCCCTCTTGCGTCGTCACCACCTATTCCAGAACGTTCCTCACTCCTTTCCCTCTTCTCCCTCCAACCTCCTCTCCCTCCCACCTCCATTGATAGCTGTGATTGTCGCTCCAGCTGAGCATGTGGTCTTTAATTACCTCCATCCACTTCCACTATTACCACCAATTCAATACCCTACCTATCACCCTGGCAATACAATACCCACCAAACCAGCCTGATAATACAATAGAATACCCACCCTACCACCCTGGCAATACAATACCCACCCTACCACCCTGGCAATACAATACCCACCCTACCACCCTGGCAATACAATACCCACCCTACCACTCTGACAATACAATACCCACCGAACCAGCCTGACAATACAACACCCACCCTACCACTCTGACAATACAACACCCACCCTACCACTCTGACAATACAATACCCACCGAACCAGCCTGACAATACAACACCCACCCTACCACTCTGACAATACAATACCCACCGAACCAGCCTGACAATACAACACCCACCCTACCACTCTGACAATACAACACCCACCCTACCACTCTGACAATACAACACCCACCCTACCACTCTGATAATACAATACCCACCCTACCACTCTGACAATACAATACAACACCCACCCTACCACTCTGACAATACAATACCCACCGAACCAGCCTGACAATACAACACCCACCCTACCACTCTGACAATACAACACCCACCCTACCACTCTGACAATACAATACAACACCCACCCTACCACTCTGATAATACAATACCCACCCTACCACTCTGACAATACAATACCCACCGAACCAGCCTGACAATACAACACCCACCCTACCACTCTGACAATACAACACCCACCCTACCACTCTGATAATACAATACCCACCCTACCACTCTGACAATACAATACAACACCCACCCTACCACTCTGACAATACAACACCCACCCTACCACTCTGATAATACAATACCCACCCTACCACTCTGACAATACAATACAACACCCACCCTACCACTCTGACAATACAACACCCACCCTACCACTCTGACAATACAACACCCACCCTACCACTCTGATAATACAATACCCACCCTACCACCCTGACAATACAACACCCACCCTACCACTCTGATAATACAATACCCACCCTACCACTCTGATAATACAATACCCACCCTACCACCCTGACAATACAACACCCACCCTACCACTCTGACAATACAACACCCACCCTACCACTCTGATAATACAATACCCACCCTATCACCCTGGCAATACAATACCCACCCTACCACTCTGATAATACAATACCCACCCTACCACTCTGACAATACAACACCCACCCTACCACTCTGACAATACAACACCCACCCTACCACTCTGATAATACAATACCCACCCTACCACCCTGACAATACAACACCCACCCTACCACTCTGATAATACAATACCCACCCTACCACTCTGATAATACAATACCCACCCTACCACCCTGACAATACAACACCCACCCTACCACTCTGACAATACAACACCCACCCTACCACTCTGATAATACAATACCCACCCTATCACCCTGGCAATACAATACCCACCCTACCACTCTGATAATACAATACCCACCCTACCACTCTGACAATACAACACCCACCCTACCACTCTGATAATACAATACCCACTGTACCACCCTGACAATACAACACCCACCCTACCACTCTGATAATACAATACCCACCCTATCACCCTGGCAATACAATACCCACCCTACCACTCTGATAATACAACACCCACCCTACCACTCTGATAATACAATACCCACCCTATCACCCTGGCAATACAATACAATACCCAATGTAAATAGCAGCCTACTTAAAACCTGTGATAAGTGATGGAATAACTGTCACTAACAAGCATCACACCTCCTAAATCAATCTGAATTCCACTTTCTCTCCCTAAAACAATATTGCGACTGGGGGTGCAATCAATCACCTCTATGGTACCCCAACACATGACCTCATACTATTCAGCAGTGCTTTAAATAAGCACTAAGGCGTGTGAGTATCATAAATACGGTCACAAGTAAATGGCAATGTTCGTCCCGACGCGATAGAGTATCCCACCTTGCTCCTCTCCTCTCCATTATACTGCACTGCCTCGCATGCCTTGCTGCTTTTATAATAGCTGTGTTATCCCGGAAGGTCGACCCCGGGGGTTGGTGGTAGAGGGGATGTACGTGCCGCGACGTTGTCTCCCTCTGCTGGGAGTACAACATCGCTAAATAAACTATGATGCCGGATAGGTTTCATTTGTTGTTCCTAAATGTCCTCTACTTTTACCTTCTCTCTGTCTGTCTGCCTGCCTGCCTGCCTGCCTGCCTGTCTGTCTGTCTGTCTGTCTGTCTGTCTGTCTGTCTGTCTGTCTGTCTGTCTGTCTGTCTGTCTGTCTGTCTGTCTGTCTGCCTGCCTGCCTGTCTGTCTGTCTGTCTGTCTGTCTGCCTGCCTGCCTGCCTGCCTGCCTGCCTGTCTGTCTGTCTGCCTGTCTGCCTGCCTGCCTGCCTGTCTGCGTGCCTGCCTTCCTCTGTCCGTCCGGCCGTCCGTCTGTCTGTGGTGTAATGCTTCATTTCACCAGTAAAAATATGCCCCCCCCCTCCAAACCATTCCTCTGTAATAGCAAGAGTACAACTGTGTCATCATCCCCAAGAGACATGGTCTGAAAGGTGATAGCCCTATGTATCAAACATCCAATCAGAGATTAGGATTTAGTGCACTTTATTTGGGGTTATAAGGATTCCCTGGGCCCGGTTTTTAAATACGTTATCTATCTGGATTTCGGATAGGATTAAGTGTATAGAAATAGAATGAATAGAACGGACAAATCACTGACTTGAACGGGAACTCCAGTTCTATTCATTATATTTCTATGCATTTAATACTCTCCGAAATCCAGATAGATACATTTTGAAAAACGGTGTCCTGGAGATCAGAGGAACGTGTTCTATTCTCTGTATTTGTCTTTGTATTTTGGTGGAGAGTGTTTATGGTTTTTAAACACTGTTTCCCCTCTCTCTCCTGGGATGATCTGTTTCATACATCTCTATGCCCGTCTCCAAGTTGACATTGGTTTCATGTTTTCAATCCCATTGGCCGAGCCAGTGACCACATGTTCAGTTTCCCAGTCTGGCTCTCTGCTGCTCCCTGCTGTCCGAATGCTGAACTACATGTCTGTGTTTTTCTTTGGTGAATCATTTCCCATACATTCCCATTAATGGACAGGACAACCTTATTTTACCAGCTAAATTTACTGAGAACATATTCTCATTTGCAGGTATCGTATAGCTGTGCCTGCAAGCGTTCTGAATATAAGAGAGAGAGAGACTTGGGGCTATTTTTGCACAATTAATGAAGCTGAGTGTCAGTGTTCTGTCTATTGCTCTGTGTCCCAACAGAAGAAGGATGATTATATTTCTATGGTTGCCCCCTGCTGCTGTGATGTCATGAGACACACCCAGAAATGTCTGTTGTGAGGAGATAATGACAACTCACAGGCTCCGCCCTTTTACTGGACATCACCACTTCCTACTAGACCTCCACCACTACTGGTCTGAACACTGGTCTGACGACTGGTCTGACTACTGTACCTCCTCCTGGTCTGACTACTCTACCTCCTCCTGGTCTGACTACTGTACCTCCTCCTGGTCTGACTACTCTACCTCCTCCTGGTCTGACTACTGTACCTCCTCCTGGTCTGACTACTCTTCCTCCTCCTGGTCTGACTACTGTACCTCCTCCTGGTCTGACTACTCTTCCTCCTCCTGGTCTGACTACTGTACCTCCTCCTGGTCTGACTACTCTACCTCCTACTGGTCTGACTACTGTACCTCCTCCTGGTCTGACTACTCTTCCTCCTCCTGGTCTGACTACTCTACCTCCTCCTGGTCTGACTACTCTTCCTCCTCCTGGTCTGACTACTGTACCTCCTCCTGGTCTGACTACTCTACCTCATCCTGGTCTGACTACTCTACCTCCTCCTGGTCTGACAACTGGTCTGACAGTTCATTATCATCTCAGAATGACTAGTTGACTAGTCTGCCCCAATTTGTCTGTTGACTAGTCTGCCACAATATGTCTGTTGACTAGTCTGCCACAATATGTCTGTTGACTAGTCAGCACCAATATGTCTGTTGACTAGTCAGCACCAATATGTCTGTTGACTAGTCTACCCCAATATGTCTGTTGACTAGTCAGCACCAATATGTCTGTTGACTAGTCAGCACCAATATGTCTGTTGACTAGTCAGCACCAATATGTCTGTTGACTAGTCTACCCCAATATGTCTGTTGATTAGTCTGCCCCAATATGTCTATTGACTAGTCAGCCCCAATATGTATGTTGACTAGTCTGCCCCAATATGTCTGTTGACTAGTCTACCCCAATATGTCTGTTGACTAGTCTGCCCCAATATGTCTGTTGACTAGTCTGCCCCAATATGTCTGTTGACTAGTCTGTATCAATATGTCTGTTGACTAGTCTGTACCAATATGTCTGTTGACTAGTCTACCCCAATATGTCTGTTGACTAGTCAGCACCAATATGTCTGTTGACTAGTCTGCCCCAATATGTCTGTCGACTAGTCTGTATCAATATGTCTGTTGACTAGTCTGTATCAATATGTCTGTTGACTAGTCTGTACCAATATGTCTGTTGACTAGTCTGCCCCAATATGTCTGTTGACTAGTCTGCCCCAATATGTCTGTTGACTAGTCAGCACCAATATGTCTGTTGACTAGTCAGCACCAACATGTCTGTTGACTAGTCAGCACCAATATGTCTGTTGACTAGTCAGCACCAATATGTCTGTTGACTAGTCAGCACCAATATGTCTGTTGACTAGTCAGCCCCAATATGTCTGTTGACTAGTCTGCCCCAATATGTCTGTTGACTAGTCTGCCCCAATATGTCTGTTGACTAGTCAGCACCAATATGTCTGTTGACTAGTCTTCCCCAATATGTCTGTTGACTAGTCTGCCCCAATATGTCTGTTGACTAGTCTGCCCCAATATGTATGTTGACTAGTCTGCCCCAATATGTCTGTTGACTAGTCTGCCCCAATATGTCTGTTGACTAGTCTGCCCCAATATGTCTGTTGACTAGTCTGCCCCAATATGTCTGTTGACTAGTCTGCCCCAATATGTCTGTTGACTAGTCTGCCCCAATATGTCTGTTGACTAGTCTGCCCCAATATGTCTGTTGACTAGTCTGCCCCAATATGTCTGTTGACTAGTCTGCCCCAATATGTCTGTTGACTAGTCTGCCCCAATAAGTCTGTTGACTAGTCTGCCCCAATATGTCTGTTGACTAGTCAGCACCAATATGTATGTTGACTAGTCTACCCCAATATGTCTGTTGACTAGTCTGCCCCAATATGTCTGTTGACTAGTCTGCCCCAATATGTCTGTTGACTAGTCTGCCCCAATATGTCTGTTGACTAGTCAGCACCAATATGTCTGTTGACTAGTCTGCCCCAATATGTCTGTTGACTAGTCTGCACTCCAGATCTAACAAATTGCGTAGCTCAATGTGTAGATAATCTTTCACGTTAATTCAGACTAGCCAACATCCTGGTCCATTTGAAAACATATAACTTTACTAACAACAACAAAAACAACAACAACCTCATAATGTATACAACAACCTCATATTGTATACAACAACCTGATATTGTAAACAACAACCTCATATTGTAAACAACAACCTCATATTGTAAACAACAACCTCATATTGTATACAACAACCTCATATTGTATACAACAACCTCATATTGTAAACAACAACCTCATATTGTATACAACAACCTCATATTGTATACAACAACCTCATATTGTAAACAACAACCTCATATTGTATACAACAACCTCATATTGTATACAACAACCTCATAATGTATACAACAACCTCATATTGTATTCAACAACCTCATATTGTATACAACAACCTCATATTGTATACAACAACCTCATATTGTATACAACAACCTCATATTGTATACAACAACCTCATATTGTAAACAACAACCTCATAATGTATACAACAACCTTATATTGTATACAACAACCTCATATTCACTTGGTAAAATACCCTCTGTCAGTCTCCCTAAAGGCACTAAAGGCAACAATCAATCACCCTCACTGATAAGTTAAGTTCCAGTCTTGAAAGATGTCTCCTAAATTTATCCTTATGATATATTATCATATATCAATCATATTTATCATATATATCATCTTTTCTACTGAATTCCTATCACATTCCGCAGCTGTATGTACTACTATACTTACAGTTGTCCCAACTGTCAAAAGAACAAAGTATATTCATTGTGTGATCTAGATAACCTCTAGACGCATCATCTCTGAGGGGCTTCTTGATGTGCTGCTGTTCCACTCCAGCTCTGAACAAGAGACCAGAGACAGGAGAAGTAAAGGCAGATCAGAGGCAGTAGGGATGACCAGGGATGTTCTCTGTTTAGTGAGTCTGCCAGATCAGAGGCAGTAGGGATGACCAGTGATATTCTCTGTTTAGTGAGTCTGCCAGATCAGAGGCAGTAGGGATGACCAGGGATATTCTCTGTTTAGTGAGTCTGCCAGATCAGAGGCAGTAGGGATGACCAGGGATGTTCTCTGTTTAGTGAGTCCTCCAGATCAGAGGCAGTAGGGATGACCAGGGATATTCTCTGTTTAGTGAGTCTGCCAGATCAGAGGCAGTAGGGATGACCAGTGATATTCTCTGTTTAGTGAGTCTGCCAGATCAGAGGCAGTAGGGATGACCAGGGATATTCTCTGTTTAGTGAGTCTGCCAGATCAGAGGCAGTAGGGATGACCAGGGATGTTCTCTGTTTAGTGAGTCCTCCAGATCAGAGGCAGTAGGGATGACCAGGGATATTCTCTGTTTAGTGAGTCCGCCAGATCAGAGGCAGTAGGGATGACCAGGGATGTTCTCTGTTTAGTGAGTCTGCCAGATCAGAGGCAGTAGGGATGACCAGTGATATTCTCTGTTTAGTGAGTCTGCCAGATCAGAGGCAGTAGGGATGACCAGGGATATTCTCTGTTTAGTGAGTCTGCCAGATCAGAGGCAGTAGGGATGACCAGGGATGTTCTCTGTTTAGTGAGTCCTCCAGATCAGAGGCAGTAGGGATGACCAGGGATGTTCTCTGTTTAGTGAGTCTGCCAGATCAGAGGCAGTAGGGATGACCAGTGATATTCTCTGTTTAGTGAGTCTGCCAGATCAGAGGCAGTAGGGATGACCAGGGATATTCTCTGTTTAGTGAGTCTGCCAGATCAGAGGCAGTAGGGATGACCAGGGATGTTCTCTGTTTAGTGAGTCCTCCAGATCAGAGGCAGTAGGGATGACCAGGGATATTCTCTGTTTAGTGAGTCCGCCAGATCAGAGGCAGTAGGGATGACCAGGGATGTTCTCTGTTTAGTGAGTCTGCCAGATCAGAGGCAGTAGGGATGACTAGGGATGTTTTCTGTTTAGTGAGTCCGCCAGATCAGAGGCAGTAGGGATGACCAGGGATGTTCTCTGTTTAGTGAGTCCTCCAGATCAGAGGCAGTAGGGATGACCAGGGATGTTCTCTGTTTAGTGAGTCCTCCAGATCAGAGTCAGTAGGGATGACCAGGGATGTTCTCTGTTTAGTGAGTCCTCCAGATCAGAGGCAGTAGGGATGACCAGGGATATTCTCTGTTTAGTGAGTCTGCCAGATCAGAGGCAGTAGGGATGACCAGGGATATTCTCTTGATAAGTGTGTGAATTAGGCAATTTTCCTGACCTGCTATGTATTCATTGGAAAATGTATGGAGTAAGAAGTACATTATTTTATTTAGGAATGAAGTGAAGTAAAAGTTGTCAGAAATATAAATAGTAAAGTAAAGTACATACGTAAAAATAACTACTTAAGTAATACTTTAAAGTATTTTTACATCACTGTGAAAAACCGACACAAGCAACAGCAATGACTACGGTCTGACTTCAATGACTACGGTCTGACTTCAGTGACTACGGTCTGACTTCAATGACTGCGGTCTGATTTCAGTGACTACGGTCTGACTTCAGTGACTACGGTCTGATTTCAATGACTACGGTCTGATTTCAATGACTACAGTTTGACTTCAATGACTACGGTCTGATTTCAGTGACTACGGTCTGATTTCAATGACTGCGGTCTGACTTCAATGACTACGGTCTGACTTCAATGACTGCGGTCTGACTTCAGTGACTACGGTCTGACTTCAGTGACTACTGTCTGACTTCAATGACTACGGTCTGACTTCAATGACTACGGTCTGACTTCAATGACTACGGTCTGACTTCAATGACTACGGTCTGACTTCAGTGACTACGGTCTGACTTCAATGACTACGGTCTGACTTCAATGACTACGGTCTGACTTCAATGACTACGGTCTGATTTCGGTGACTACGGTCTGATTTCAATGACTGCGGTCTGACTTCAATGACTACGGTCTGATTTCAGTGACTACGGTCTGATTTCAATGACTGCGGTCTGACTTCAATGACTACAGTCTGACTTCGGTGACTACAGTCTGACTTCAATGACTACGGTCTGATTTCAATGATGGACTCTTTTGGCAAAGAGGATCTACGTCACTTCCTACATATGTCGGATCTTAATTCGACCCCTATTGCAACCATCGACGGCACGAGATAATCGGCAGCTGATGTTTCGTTAAACCATCAATACGTGCTAACACAGCTGATCTCATTTGCAACCATTGCTGGTCCCCTCATTACCGCTCCCTGAAACATGATGTCGGCGTTACTTTAGTCCTGCTTACAACCAGTCTTTCAAGAAATGTTTGCCCTCTGATTGGTATTGTAAATCGGAACAACGTCGTCCTATTTGAACAGACTACAGGTGATGGATCTATTTGACAAGAATTCTGAACGACAGAAATAAAGCATGTCATTGTTTACCACAGAAACTCTACTGTGGCAATTTACCAGACACTTTGTATGAGTGGAAACTAATGTTGGTGTTATTATTTGATTAGTTTCCTATTTATTTTGTCCAACAGTGTCTGATACGGTCATTCCTTATCAAGATCGGGGGTTAAATATCCCTGGACTGTCCATATTTGACTGTCTATATTTGACTGTCCATATGTGACTGTCCATATTTGGCTGTCTATATTTGACTGTCTATATTTGACTGTCTATATTTGACTGTCTATATTTGACTGTCCATATTTGACTGTCTATATTTGACTGTCCATATTTGACTGTCTATATTTGACTGTCCATATTTGCCAGCAGACCTAACCGCTACACCAGCCCAGGCCAAGATTGAACTACATTTTGACATTAGGATACACTTGGCACTTGTATGTCGTAGCCATAGTGGAGACCAATATGTATCTTGTGTTATTAGGCTGTACAAAACTACAGTTGTTGATCCCTTTCTGACCATCGGAATGTTGCAGTGATAGTGCCTATCGCGTTTGAGAGAGAAAATGATTTTGATAGCAACCCCCTGATCCCAATGACTTGACTGCCCCCACATGGTCAGAAAGAGAACTGCTCTTTTTCAGGGAATCACAAGGCTGTTTTTTATTTTTTATTTACAGATGCAGCAAGAAAATTATTCGTGAAAAAAGTCAACATCCAACATCTGAACGTCACTACCTGATCCGCTTGGGGGAAACAAATACAAAAATAATAGCTAGGAATATGGAGATCACAGAGGTTATTTTAGTGAGTGGCTACCATCATCGCAAAGGGTGTTGAATCGCAACGTTCTGGCATGTCTGCCTCATGATTTGCTGGGAGAGTTGTCTATCTGAAGAGAACCCGCCTGCCGAACTTCGCTTTTGAATCGCAACGTTCAGGCATGTCTGCCTCGTGATTTGCTGGGAGAGTTGTCTATCTGAAGAGAACCCGCCTGCCGAACTTCGTTTTTGAATCGCAACGTTCTGGCATGTCTGCCTCATGATTTGCTGGGAGAGTTGTCTATCTGAAGATGATTTGCTGGGAGAGTTGTCTATCTGAAGATGATTTGCTGGGAGAGTTGTCTATCTGAAGATGATTTGCTGGGAGGGTTGTCTATCTGAAGATGATTTGCTGGGAGAGTTGTCTATCTGAAGATGATTTGCTGGGAGAGTTGTCTATCTGAAGATGATTTGCTGGGAGAGTTGTCTATCTGAAGATGATTTGCTGGGAGAGTTGTCTATCTGAAGATGATTTGCTGGGAGAGTTGTCTATCTGAAGATGATTTGCTGGGAGGGTTGTCTATCTGAAGATGATTTGCTGGGAGAGTTGTCTATCTGAAGATGATTTGCTGGGAGGGTTGTCTATCTGAAGATGATTTGCTGGGAGAGTTGTCTATCTGAAGATGATTTGCTGGGAGGGTTGTCTATCTGAAGATGATTTGCTGGGAGAGTTGTCTATCTGAAGAGAACCCGCCGTTGAACTTTTCTTCTTCTCTCATCAAAATTGCCAAAAAGGATTCTAGCCTGGAGGAAGGTGCCTTCAGGGCCCCAGATGTGGTGGTCCGGCCCTGGATTCGGACCATTGGAAAATAAACAGACAATAAATAAACAGACAACACAAACATCAGAGTGCTACCTTTTGAGTTTGGGAATGTGAGGCCTTGGTCTCAAAAGGAAAATGCCAGAGATTAGTCACAGCTGTCTGATTCTTCACCGGGAAGGACTTTTGATCTCAACACATTTGAGTGTGGAAAACAACACAAAAGTGGCTGAAATCTCTTAATGTAGGTCTACTGAGTCCCTGAGGCATAACTACTGACACCTTGAGTGAGGTAGAGTGGGATGTGGGGAAAACCAGGCTGAAGTGTTCAGAAAGTGCCCTGATGATGTTAGGAAAAACCCTGCCTCAGCAGTTTGGTACAGTACATTACCTCTTGTTTTCAGAGCTGTTTTTACCCCTGTTGTTTCCACACTGCTTCCTGAAGCAGCAGGCCATGTTATAAAATCAATGGGAAGCAGAAAGCACGTGCTCTCCTTTTGGGTGTACAGGTTAATAGGAACTATATCAAAACTGTGTTGGTCAGGAAGACACACACACACACTATAAACACACACACACTGTACACACACAAACACACTGTAAATGTAACCGTATAACTTTAGTCCCTCCCCTCGCCCATACCGGGGCGCGAACCAGGGACCCTCTGCACACATCAACAACAGTCACCCTCGAAGCATCGTTACCCATCGCTCCACAAAAGCCACGGCCCTTGCAGAGCAAGGGGAACTACTACTTCAAGGTCTCAGAGCAAGTGACGTCACCGATTGAAACGCTATTTAGCACCACCGTAAACTAAGCTAGCCGTTTCACATCCGTTACATAAACACACACAAACACACTGTAAACACACACACACTGTAAACACACACACACTGTACACACACACACACTGTACACACACAAACACACTGTAAACACACACAAACACACTGTAAACACACACACACTGTAAACACAATCACACACTGTAAACACACACTGTAAACACACAAACACACTGTAAACACACACAAACACACTGTAAACACACACACACTGTAAACACACACACACACACTGTAAACACACACTGTAAACACACACACACTGTACACACTATACACACACACACACACACACACACTGTACCTCCACACATACACACACTGTACACACACATGTACACACACACACTGATCACACACACAAACAATATGTGCACTATGTCCATCACAACAAAGTGGCAGTTTCTGCTGAGCTTTCCTCTCATCAACATCCAAGCGGATTAAATGAAATACTCACCACATATCAGAGATACAGTTTCCGAGGAGGTGGACAGCCAGGGGTACATAGGTCCAGGGGTACATGGGTCCAGGGTGTGTGAGAGAGGGAGAGAAAAATACATGGTCAGACAATTCTAACTCATACACTGTAGCCTAGATATTTGGATATTCCACTTACAATACAATGGTGTTATCCTGGGTACCAGTCTGTTTGTGTAATTATGCCACTCCTTGCTGTGCCAAACAGGAGTTGACATGAGAACCTGGGACCAGGCTACAATAACGTTGTACAGTATAATGTACAATCTAGTACAATCTAGTACAATACAATATAGTACAATCTAGTACAATCTAGTACAATCCAATACAATCTAGTACAATCTAGTAAAATCTAGTACAATACAATTCAATCTAGTACAATCTAGTACAATCTAGTAAAATCTAGTACAATCTAGTACAATCTAGTACAATCTAGTACAATGATCCGCCAAGCAGGACTATATCACCATGTTTTTGATTATCAATATTTACTGTAATCCTTTCTTCTCTATCAACTGGAGCATGTTCATCAACAAGAGTGCAGTGTGTCCATCTATACTGACCTAAACAATGCTCCTTAGAGGAGGGTAGTGTATCTATACTGACCTAAACAATGCTCCTTAGAGGAGTGTAGTGTATCTATACTGACCTAAACAATGCTCCTTAGAGGAGTGCAGTGTATCTATACTGACCTAAAGAATCCTCCTTAGAGGAGTGCAGTGACCTAAAGAATCCTCCTTAGAGGAGTGCAGTGTGTCCATCTATACTGACCTAAACAATGCTCCTTAGAGGAGTGCAGTGTCTATACTGACCTAAAGAATTACCCTTAGAGGAGTGCAGTGACCTAAAGAATCCTCCTTAGAGGAGTGCAGTGTCTATACTGACCTAAAGAATTACCCTTAGAGGAGTGCAGTGACCTAAAGAATCCTCCTTAGAGGAGTGTAGTGTATCTATACTGACCTAAAGAATCCTCCTTAGAGGAGTGCAGTGACCTAAAGAATCCTCCTTAGAGGAGTGCAGTGTGTCCATCTATACTGACCTAAACAATGCTCCTTAGAGGAGTGCAGTGTATCTATACTGACCTAAAGAATCCTCCTTAGAGGAGTGCAGTGACCTAAAGAATCCTCCTTAGAGGAGTGCAGTGTGTCCATCTATACTGACCTAAACAATGCTCCTTAGAGGAGTGCAGTGTCTATACTGACCTAAAGAATTACCCTTAGAGGAGTGCAGTGACCTAAAGAATCCTCCTTAGAGGAGTGCAGTGTGTCCATCTATACTGACCTAAACAATGCTCCTTAGAGGAGTGCAGTGTCTATACTGACCTAAAGAATTACCCTTAGAGGAGTGCAGTGACCTAAATAATCCTCCTTAGAGGAGTGCAGTGTATCTATACTGACCTAAACAATGCTCCTTAGAGGAGTGCAGTGTGTCCATCTATACTGACCTAAAGAATCCTCCTTAGAGGAGTGCAGTGACCTAAAGAATCCTCCTTAGAGGAGTGTAGTGTATCTATACTGACCTAAAGAATTCTCCTTAGAGGAGTGCAGTGTATCTATACTGACCTAAAGAATCCTCCTTAGAGGAGTGCAGTGACCTAAAGAATCCTCCTTAGAGGAGTGCAGTGTCTATACTGACCTAAAGAATTACCCTTAGAGGAGTGCAGTGACCTAAAGAATCCTCCTTAGAGGAGTGTAGTGTATCTATACTGACCTAAAGAATCCTCCTTAGAGGAGTGCAGTGACCTAAAGAATCCTCCTTAGAGGAGTGCAGTGTGTCCATCTATACTGACCTAAACAATGCTCCTTAGAGGAGTGCAGTGTATCTATACTGACCTAAAGAATCCTCCTTAGAGGAGTGCAGTGACCTAAAGAATCCTCCTTAGAGGAGTGCAGTGTGTCCATCTATACTGACCTAAACAATGCTCCTTAGAGGAGTGCAGTGTCTATACTGACCTAAAGAATTACCCTTAGAGGAGTGCAGTGACCTAAAGAATCCTCCTTAGAGGAGTGCAGTGTGTCCATCTATACTGACCTAAACAATGCTCCTTAGAGGAGTGCAGTGTCTATACTGACCTAAAGAATTACCCTTAGAGGAGTGCAGTGACCTAAATAATCCTCCTTAGAGGAGTGCAGTGTATCTATACTGACCTAAACAATGCTCCTTAGAGGAGTGCAGTGTGTCCATCTATACTGACCTAAAGAATCCTCCTTAGAGGAGTGCAGTGACCTAAAGAATCCTCCTTAGAGGAGTGTAGTGTATCTATACTGACCTAAAGAATTCTCCTTAGAGGAGTGCAGTGTATCTATACTGACCTAAAGAATCCTCCTTAGAGGAGTGCAGTGACCTAAAGAATCCTCCTTAGAGGAGTGCAGTGTCTCTATACTGACCTAAAGAATCCTCCTTAGAGGAGTGCAGTGTATCCATCTATATAAAAGCGTGCTGAAGCTAGCCAAGCATACTTCCCCTATAAATACTTTATGTAGCTTACGGGAATACCACGAGGGAGACGATACAAAGATCTTAAACTGCAGAATCTTATTTTCTCTTTTGAATGTATTTCCCCCCTTCATCATCGCTGTTGTTATCTAACCGAATGGTGTCTTCAGATTAGACTGAATGGTATCTCCGAACGGAAGCCCGATTCCTATAAAGGTAACAGGATGCCATTTGGGGTGAAGCCCGTCATTAACTATCCAAATACTACACTGAGAGGGATTACATGGATTACAAGAAGAGGAGGAAGATCCGTGGTCTTAATGAGGCAGTCCTGCTCTGAACCACAGAAGGAGTCAGAAGTCCTAACTCATTAGTGGAGCTAACTTCAAACTGATTCATCAGAGTGCAGGAAAAGAGCTGCCTGCTCCGACTACTCTATAAATACTTGAACTTGGTCTACGTCCCAAACAGCACCCTATTCCCTACATAATGCACTACTTTTGAAGAGGACCCCCATAGGCTCTGGTCAAAAGTAGTGCACTATTTAGGGAATAGAGTTCAATTTAGGAGGCAACCTTGTTCTTATCAGGCCCACAGAGCCCAGTGCTCAATATTTAATGTAGTCAGGAATGGAATATAATTCCTATTAAGTTAAGGACAAATGGCTCATGGTTCATGTCAGTGGGCAAATCTTCTTACTGTCTCTTCTCCTGTCTCAGCAGTTCCTTCTACACTTAGTTCTGTTTATTTCACTAAGGATGTTTACCAAATGGCACATTATTCCCCATATAGTGCATTTAGGGCCCATGGGGCTCTGGTCAAAAGTAGTGCACCGTGTAGGCAGAAAGAGTGCGATTTGGGACACATCCTAAAAGTCCTCTCCAGCTGTTAATAATGGAGATTAGACCATGGTGTATGTTTCCATGAGGGTGTAAGAACAACGAGAGAGGGAGATATATATCTGTCTCTCTTTCTGTCTCTTTCGGTCTCTCTCTCTTTCTGTGTCTCTCTCTCTCTCTCTCTCTCTCTCTCACTCACTCTCTCTCTGTCTCTTCTGTGTGTCTCTCTCTCTGTGTCGCTTTCTGTGTCTCTCTCTCACTCTCTCTCTCTCTCTCTCTCTGTCTCTTTCTGTGTCTCTCTCTCTCTGTTTATCTCTCTCTCTTTCTGTGTGTCTCTCTCTCTCTCTTTCTGTGTGTCTCTCTCTCTCTCTGTCTCTTTCTGTGTCTCTCTCTCTCTCTGTTTCTCTCTCTCTCTTTCTGTGTGTCTCTCTCTCTGTCTCTCTCTCTCTTTTTCTGTGTGTCTCTCTCTCTCACTCACTCTCTGTCTTTCTGTGTCTCTCTCTCTCTCTCTGTCTCTTTCTGTGTCTCTCTCTCTCTCTCTGTCTCTCTCTCTCTCTCTCTCTCTCTCTTTCTGTCTCTCTCTCTCTATGTCTCTCTCTCTGTGTGTCTCTCTTTCTCTGTCTCTCTCTGTCTCTTTCTGTTTCTCTCTCTCTCTTTCTGTGTGTCTCTCTCTCTGTCTCTCTCTCTCTTTTTCTGTGTGTCTCTCTCTCTCACTCACTCTCTGTCTTTCTGTGTCTCTCTCTCTCTCTCTGTCTCTCTCTGTCTCACTCTCTGTCTCACTCTCTGCCACTCTCTCTGCCTCTCTCTCTCTCTCTTTCTGTGTCTCTCTCTCTCATTCTCGCTCTGTCTCTCTGTGTCTCTCTCTGTCTCTCTCTCTCTCTCTGTCTTTCTCTCTCTGTCTCTCTCTGTCTCTCTTTCTCTGTCTCACTCTCTGTCTCACTCTCTGTCTCACTCTCTGCCACTCTCAACTCAATTTCAATCTAAGGGCTATATTGGCATAGGACACATATGTTAACATTGCCAAAGCAAGTGAAATAGATAATAAACAAAAGTGAAATAAACAATAAAAAATTAACAGTAAACATTACACTCACAAAAGTTCCAAGAGAATAAAGACATGTCAAATGTCATATTATGTATATATATATATATGCAGTGTTATAATGATGTGCAAATAGTTGAAGTACAAAAGGGAAAATAAATCAACATAAATATAGGTTGTATTTACAATGGTGTTTGTTCTTCACTGGTTGACCTTTTCTTGTGGCAACAGGTCACAAATCTTGCTGCTGTGATGTCACACTGGTATTTCACCCAGTAGATATGGGAGTTTATCAAAAGTGGATTTGTTTTCACAATCTTTGTGGGTCTGTGTAGTCTGAGGTAAATATGTGTCTCTGATATGGTCATTATTGCCATTTTAGAGACACATATTTCTCTCAGATTACAGAGACCCACAAAGAATTTGAAAAACAAATCCAATTTTGATAAACTCCCATAGAGGAAGTTGACATCACAAAACTGTGATGTTTTGGTTGTACTGGCAATGAGGCACCAATAGGATGCAGCAATCACGTGATCAGCTTCCAGATTGCTGTTAGTGATCTACTTAAAGTAGGACTAGGTTAGATGATGAATGATGAAGTCTACGGAGACTGACTTCTTGAGTGAGTCTTTTCCTATGAACATTTATCTTGATTTTCAGATCAGATGTGTGAGAAGGTTTTGTCTCTAGATGGTAAACAGCTGATGTCAGAATTTACTTTTCATAGCACCTGAACACACAAAGGTCATCTGTTCTCAGTGTCTGGGTCAACTTCTCTCTGACTTTACAAAAACATGCATGTGTAGGCCTGCCTAACATAATAGGGGGTATTCATGATTAGCAATGGTTATGTTACAGGCTTAAACTATTTGAGTGTATTACCTGTTTACAAGGAAATAGGGTACAATAATAATATTATTGACAGGTATGACAGACAGGTAAGCAGGTGTTAATCATACATTTCAGTTCCTTGAGTAGACAATAAATGATGCGGCCTAAAACGATGCAAACAAAAGCTCCCGAACCCACCTCCCGAGTTCTCAGACGAGCGAAGAGCCTGTCTGCCAAAATAGGAGAGTAGACGCTGGCTGAGGATAAGGGTGCGGATGAGAGTCGTAATTTCTCGGCGCTGCCAGCCTACCCTACATTGGGCCACTGAAGTGCGTCCTCCCTCCCTTCCGCGTCCGCCGCAAGGGAAATACGCGATGCCACCGACTGACGCGAGAGAGGCGGGGTGAGATGCTGGCATTAGCAGAAACGGACTGCCTTGGAAACGCGGAAGACAGCCACTGTATCTATGCAGCAGACAGCAAATATAATAGGCCAATGAGTCTTAACGTTCCCTCACGCCGGCGGTGTGTGGATAAAATATAACAGGAACGTAAAACCAAAGCGGAGTAATAGCCTATATTTTTGGTCCATAGTAGACCTATCATAGATTCCATGCACACGACTGAAGCATCCTCAGTCAAATGCGCGTTATTAGCATAGGCTACACCACACCTCCACTGTGTGGGTTATTTATTTCGCATGGCCCTCATATTATAATATATAATGAGGTGGCTGCTTATATTTGTCCTACCTCATACATGTACACGTTTGTTTATAAGCATGTGTGAATTTGGCAATGTGGTGTTCGTTCATCCCAACGCCCTCAGAGAGGGGCTCAGCCATTATCAACTGCAACCCCGAAGCAATTAGGCTTAATAAGTGCTTTGCTCAAGAGCACAACGACAGTGTTCACCTTGTCGACTCGGTTAGTGGCCCAGCGTTCTAACCGTCAGGAACTCTGAACCGGACGACAGCTGTCACAACCATAGCATGAAAGCCAAAGGCGCGCGCGCTACCGTGCCAGTGGTGGCTAATCCACTTGAAATCTTCTTCACTCCGATTTATTTAGCTCCCATGCACTAGTCCACCTGACTACTTACCCTACCTAGGCTTGCCTAGCCTATACTCTCATCGTTAACTGACAATTCTAGAACAAACTATGACGGGAGGAACGGAAAGAGGACCGACTCAGTGTCCGACTGACGTACGACAAAACAAACCCCCTAAAATGACAGTGAAATAGTCAGCACAGAGCACATGAAAACATAGCCCTCTAAAATGTGTTCCCCGAGATATCTAGTATATCATTTTGCTAAATGATATACCCACTGCACCACAGCATTTAACTACACGATAAAACGGACTACCGTTGGCCAGACGTTGCCCATACATTCACAAATGAGACAGCTCCAGAAATAGACCAAACGTGCCGTTGACAACGTTTTCGATTTAATGGGTTTACCTGGGAGGATGACAGCGGGTTGTCTTCGATTCCTTCTTATTATATGCCCGTGTAATTTACTAATTTGTGCAGTAGGGTCTTCTATTCATTTAGCCTTTCTCACCAACACAGCAGCATTCCTCCGTCAAAAAAAACCCCGTCACTGTGGAGTTCTGATTGTAGTCTACTGTCGGGGTCGCGACATCCATTTACCCGCCTCTGGAAGTTGGTGATTGGAGCAAAGCGCGTTATCTCAGCCAGGTACTGTGATGTCGTATGGCTAATGGTGTGCACGGACTGGGATTAGTGACTGACAACAACCACTGATTGGGGTTGTTGTTGTTGTTGTTGTTGTTGTTGTTGAGTAGTAGAAATGTGCAATGTTTTTTTAGCCAGACGTTTTTTGTGTGTAGCCAGCGCAGACCCTAAACTACAGCAGCTCGTGTTCATGCATCCAACTGACCATGTGCTGAAGTTGCTACACTGACATCAGAGGTCAAATCAAATTAAACGTTATTTGTCTCTATGGGCCGAATAAATACAAGTATAGACCTTGAAATGCTTACAAGCCCTCATCCAACAGGGCAGTTCAAGAAGAGTTAAGAAAAATATTTACCAAATTAACTAAAGTAAAAAATAATAAAAAGTAACACAATAAAATAACAATAAAGAGGCTATATACAGGGGGTACCGGTACAGGTTAATTGAGGTAATAATGTACATATAGGTGGAGGTGAAGTGACTATGCATAGATAATAAACATCGAGTAGCAGCAGTGTACAAAACAAATGGGGGGGGGGGGGGGGGGTCAATGTAAATAGTCCTGTGGCCATTTGATTAATTGTTCAGCAGTTTTATGGCTTGGGGGGGTAGAAGCTGTTAAGGAGCCTTTTGGTCCTAGACTTGGCACTCTGGTACCGCTTGCCGGGTGGTAGCCGGTGAGATGCACCTTTGAGGGAAAAGGTCATGGGATGGCAGGAGATCTTGACCTCTAGGCTGAATAAATATTAATTTACATTTTATCAGACACTCTTATCCAGAGCGACTTATAGGTTAAGTGCCTTTGCTCAAGGGCACATCTACACATTTTGTTCACCTAGTCGTTTCAGGGATTCAAGCCAGCGACCTTTCGGTTACTTGTCCAATCCTCTTATCCGGTCTGCCGTATTCACGATAATCAATAATATTTAATCAGTCACCCGATTAAAATATCGCTTACACTTTATCACATTGCCTTTGAAATGTAGGATATGAATGTAGGCTATGCATTTTACTCACTGTTGTTTTTTAAATAATAGACTATGCTCAGATGGACCTCAGTATGCGATAACAAGTTTAACATAACCTACATTGAACATTCTCATTATTGTGCTTCACCTGGTGATAACCTTTCTAAATAGAAAATATGTAGAGGTGGATTTGGCTTTGAGGTGAGAGGTCAGTGAAAATATGTAGAGGTGGATTTGGCTTTCAGGTGAGAGGTCAGTGAAAATATGTAGAGGTGGATTTGGCTTTGAGGTGAGAGGTCAGTGAAAATATGTAGAGGTGGATTTGGCTTTGAGGTGAGAGGTCAGTGAAAATATGTAGAGGTGGAGTTGGCTTTGAGGTGAGAGGTCAGTGAAAATATGTAGAGGTGGATTTGGCTTTGAGGTGAGAGGTCAGTGAGCGGTCAGGTCCTCTCACTGGAGAACATCGGCAGAGGAAACCAAACATGACAGACTTCCTAAATGCATGGTTTGTGTTGACTCTGTGTGTGCTGGTCACTCAACAGCCTGCTCTTCCTCTAGGCTGCTGGTGGCATTCACTCGGCATTTACTGTAAACAAAGGTTGTTTAAAAAAATAAATAAATACATTTAAGCTCAGTCTTTTACCTTATTTTTATTTCTTTATTTTTGTTCTAGTTTTCAAGCTCTGTCCTCTTTAGCTATGCTTTTTGCAGGTTGCCATGACATATTTGGGGATTCATTTTAGAACGCCCACACATCTGCCTACGGGGATGGATACGCTCTCGACCGTATTGCTAAAGAGCATCTCTTTATGACTCTACATAGCAATTTACACCTAAATAATCATTCCACTCACAACTATCCCTGTTCTAATACTCACCCACAGATAACTGCTCATAGATTGAATACCAAAATGGCACACTATCCCCATATATAGTGCACTACTTTTGACCAGAGCCCTATTCCCTATACAGTAAAGTGCACTACTTTTGACCAGGGCCCTATTCCCTATATAGTGCACTACTTTTGATTAGCGCCCTATTGGCCCTGGTCAAAAGTAATGCACTACAGAGGGTATAGGGTGCCATTTGGGACATATCATCATATTGAAATCAAAGTGAATGCCACCTACCTACAACACAGCAGCACCAGCTCCATTAATACAAACAGAAACAGTAGCTACATCGTCCTTCCTACACAGCAGCACCAGCTCCATTAATATAAACAGAAACAGTAGCTACATCGCCCTTCCTACACAGCAGCACCAGCTCCATTCATACAAACAGAAACAGTAGCTACATCGTCCTTCCTACACAGCAGCACCAGCTCCATTAATACAAACAGAAACAGTAGCTACATCGCCCTTCCTACACAGCAGCACCAGCTCCATTAATACAAACAGAAACAGTAGCTACATCGTCCTTCCTACACAGCAGCACCAGCTCCATTAATACAAACAGAAACAGTAGCTACATCGCCCTTCCTACACAGCAGCACCAGCTCCATTCATACAAACAGAAACAGTAGCTACATCGTCCTTCCTACACAGCAGCACCAGCTCCATTAATACAAACAGAAACAGTAGCTACATCGTCCTTCCTACACAGCAGCACCAGCTCCATTAATACAAACAGAAACAGTAGCTACATCGTCCTTCCTACACAGCAGCACCAGCTCCATTAATACAAACAGAAACAGTAGCTACATCGTCCTTCCTACACAGCAGCACCAGCTCCATTAATACAAACAGAAACAGTAGCTACATCGCCCTTCCTACACAGCAGCACCAGCTCCATTAATACAAACAGAAACAGTAGCTACATCGTCCTTCCTACACAGCAGCACCAGCTCCATTAATACAAACAGAAACAGTAGCTACATCGCCCTTCCTACACAGCAGCACCAGCTCCATTAATACAAACAGAAACAGTAGCTACATCGTCCTTCCTACACAGCAGCACCAGCTCCATTAATACAAACAGAAACAGTAGCTACATCGTCCTTCCTACACAGCAGCACCAGCTCCATTAATACAAACAGAAACAGTAGCTACATCGTCCTTCCTACACAGCAGCACCAGCTCCATTAATACAAACAGAAACAGTAGCTACATCGTCCATCCTACACAGCAGCACCAGCTCCATTAATACAAACAGAAACAGTAGCTACATCGTCCATCCTACACAGCAGCACCAGCTCCATTAATACAAACAGAAACAGTAGCTACATCGTCCTTCCTACACAGCAGCACCAGCTCCATTAATACAAACAGAAACAGTAGCTACATCGTCCATCCTACACAGCAGCACCAGCTCCATTAATACAAACAGAAACTGTAGCTACATCGCCCTTCCTACACAGCAGCACCAGCTCGTATAAATACATTTGATTTTCAAAACGAATACGGGCTCCAGTTCAGCTCATAATACTCTCATATTACCATTACTGTAATTTCAGATTGGTGAACTGATCTCAAATTTAAACGGGAGAATGCACACGAGTTGAAGAGAGGAATTGCTTTGTGCTCAGTTACCTAATTCCCCCATACCTTCTATTTCTGCCAGGGTGGATTCTGAGGTCCAGGTGCATGTAGGGCACGCTCTGTGTGTGTGTGTGTGTGTGTGTGTGTGTGTGTGTGTGTGTGTGTGTGTGTGTGTGTGTGTGTGTGTGTGTGTGTGTGTGTGTTTTGGTGAAATGACACATGTACGCAGAAAATCTATGAAATATTTAAAGCAAACACCCAAAACAACATTCCTTCCCATGAACACTAGTTCCTGGTTCCTACTCCTTGACAGCGCGTCCCCTGCAAATGCTGCAGTCGACTGTGGCCCGCGTCACTCAGCCGCGTCCATAACATCATACGCAGGTACTTAGACGCTGACTGTGCATGTGGGACCCCCCCCCCCCCCCCCCCCTCCCTCCCTCCCTAAGTGATAATCTGCCATTTGGGACACAACCAACTCTTGAGTTACGTAGATACAGCTACTCTGCAGATCAGCTCGCTCCACAGAGCTGTCTGGCGGGCTGCCAGTGAGTCTGATAAGAGGGGATGTGCAGCAGTATGCACCTCCATGATTCACTTCCCAAACACAGCCTTCTAGCAGCTTAATAAGCTCTTTTTAATGTGTTCTTCAAATCATCTTTGTCTTTGACCCCTCCCCCCCCTCCCATTTCTCAGATTTACATTTGAGGTCATTTAGCAGACACTCATATCCATACAGACACTCATATCCATACAGACACTCATATCCATCATATCCTTACAAGGGAACGTTGTCAGATTTTTCACCTAGTTGGCTGAGGGATTCAAAGTAGCAACCTTATGCTAGGCTACCTGCTGTCCTTCTGCTGTCCTATAGCACTAGATGACTGCTACTGTATCATTCCATTAGAACGTTCCATCTCATTCCATTAGAACGTTCCATGTTCCATCTCATTCCATTAGAACGTTCCATCTCATTCCATTAGAACGTTCCATGTTCCATCTCATTCCATTAGAATTATAACAGCAGACAGGGAAATTATGACAGCCTGTATTGGCCACACCCTCTTCTAGACTAGACCTTCTATTTTAAGAAATGCCTCGATTTCTATGCTGCCTTTTAACATTAATATTTCAGAAACAATTAGTCTCAGCGTGTAAGTCAGACAAAGGATGAAAAGTAGTTTAAGTATAAAAAATATATAATTTATTTAATTAGAAATAGACAAAAGTGCAACAATTAGGAACTCGCTTGTATCTTGGCCAGGTGGTTACAGTGAAAAACAAGTATGATACAAACACAACAACAACTTACAACCTGGTGTTATTAATTAAACAACAACAACCAGGTACATAAATTATAGTACTAAACTGTACACAGTCTTACAGTATTTACACAAGGTGTATTCGTCAATGCAAAATTTATTTATTTCCTTTGTTCTTTCTTTCCCTTTTTTAAATTAACAGTAAACAATATTATTTACATTCTTCAACCAAGCCACTTTTTTGGTTTTTAGTGTTTTTGGACTAGAGTTTTTTTTTTTACCTTTGGATTTTAGTCATTTTAGTCTCTTTTTGACCATGCTGTGAACGTGAATTTCACGGTCAGACAAAGCTATTTTTTAGGGACCCAAACTCTTACGTTGGACTAAACAAAAAAATATATCAGTGGGCAACAACTAATGAAGTGACTAAATAATGAGAGATATAGGTAACGTCCCCGTCGAAGTTAAAAGACTCAATCATAAACATTTCCAATAGTTTTGTGTCAGGTGTATATAATTATACATATATATATATATATATATATTCACTCAATAATATGCAGATCAGTCGAGGCACATACTAGTAGTATAATATATTCAAACTATTTCTGTATTGCTAATCTTTAACATATGAATATATATATATATATTTTTTAAATGTTATATTCTAACATTTTATGTCAAAATGTGACATTTGTTTGAGTAAGTACCTTCTGCTCATCTGTACACTACCGTGTCATGCTCCTATAACCCTTTAGCAGTGAATATAACTATATACCTTCCTAAGTGATGTGCTACTTGTCGCTAACATTGATTCCTCAGTGCGTCAGATCCACCCTATAGTATCTCTGTAGATACACAGGCAGACGAGTCAAAGAGCCAGGTGACTTTAGAGCTGCGCGTTTAAAAACCCAAATAAAACTTCAAAACGAAAGTAACAAAAGAAATCCTAAAGAGTCAATCTCATGCTTGAACTCACAAACTTGTTTTCAGTCTCACCACTAGGTAGACATGTCTATGGGTAGTAAGGTAGAGACAGGGGTCCAGGAATTCGAAAAGCTGCCTATGTGTGTGTGAGAGCGATGTGAAGTAGTTTTATCAGTGTGTGTATATGTGTGTGTGTGTGTGTGTGTGTGTGTGTGTGTGTGTGTGTGTATGGGCTGATGTGTTTGTCAGTTTGTTTGGCAGCCATGATGTTTACATATCGTTGTCATAGTCCCCGATCATCCTGCGTGTGTGCGAAGCCAGGAAGATGTCATTGTCTCGTGGGCAGTCGTGGTGACAGGAGCACGTCTTGATGAACATCATCTTGCGTCTGAAGGCGTCTCCCTCGGGACAGTGGAACTCCACCTCTGCGGTGACGGTGCTGTGGGGGGTACAGCAGCGCCCGTCCGTACACACACCACAGAACTTGGGCTTGTAGACCCTCCTGCTGCTGCAGCCTGACAGCTGGAAACGCACGCCTCGCGGGGACTTGGGGGTCCGTACACACTTCTTCCCCCTCTGTGGAACGGAGATGACTGGCGGTTAGTTTAGGATGGGAATAACAACTTGCTACATGGTCTATCGTGCTTAGGGCAGCGTGGGTCTAACCTTTAGTAAACGATAAGGAGCCAAAGACATTCTATGGTCCTGAATTGCATGGCTTCTTGTTTACATTTGTGATGAAAATATATATTATTTATTATAGTATTCACTTATTAAATGTGCTGAGAAATGCCATGTGATATCATCTTATGTCATGCATATATTATAAGCTATATAATATACTTTATAATATATTCCTCTTTTTGTTGTTATACTATATAATATACTATATAATACATTCCTCTGTATGTTGTTATACTATATAATATATAATGTACTATATAATACGTTCCTCTATATGTTGTTATACTATATAATATACTATATAATACGTTCCTCTATATGTTATTATACTATATAATATACTACATAATACATTCCTCTGTATGTTGTTATACTATATAATACGTTCCTCTATATTTTGTTATACTATATAATATACTATATAATACGTTCCTCTATATGTCGTTATACTGTATAATATACTATATAATACATTCCTCTCTATGTTGTTATACTATATAATATACTATATAATACGTTTCTCTGTATGTTGTTATACTATATAATACACTATATAATACATTCCTCTGTATGTTGTTATACTATATAATACATTATATAATACGTTCCTCTATATGTTGTTTTACTATATAATACATTCCTCTGTATGTTGTTATACTATATAATATACTATATAATACGCTCCTCTATATGTTGTTATACTATATAATATATTATATAATACATTCCTCTATATGTTGTTATACTATATAATATACTATATAATACGTTCCTCTATATGTTGTTTTACTATATAATACATTCCTCTGTATGTTGTTATACTATATAATACACTATATAATACATTCCTCTGTATGTTGTTATACTATATAATACATTATATAATACGTTCCTCTATATGTTGTTTTACTATATAATACATTCCTCTGTATGTTGTTATACTATATAATATACTATATAATACGCTCCTCTATATGTTGTTATACTATATAATATATTATATAATACATTCCTCTATATGTTGTTATACTATATAATATACTATATAATACGTTCCTCTATATGTTGTTATACTATATAATATACTATATAATGCATTCCTCTGTATGTTGTTATACTATATAATACACTATATAATACGTTCTTCTATATGTTGTTATACTATATAATATACTATATAATGCATTCCTCTGTATGTTGTTATACTATATAATATATTATATAATACGTTCCTCTATATGTTGTTATACTATATAATACATTCCTCTCTATGTTGTTATACTATATACTATATAATACGTTCCTCTATATGTTGTTATACTATATAATATACTATATAATACGTTCCTCTATATGTTGTTATACTATATAATATACTATATAATGCATTCCTCTGTATGTTGTTATACTATATAATATACTATATAATACGTTCCTCTATATGTTGTTATACTATATAATACATTCCTCTCTATGTTGTTATACTATATAATATACTATATAATGCGTTCCTCTATATGTTGTTATACTATATAATACGTTCCTCTCTATGTTGTTATACTATATAATATACTATATAATACATTCCTCTATATGTTGTTATACAATATAATATACTATATAATCCGTTCCTCTATATGTTGTTATACTATATAATATACTATATAATATACTATATAATACATTCCTATGTATGTTGTTATACTATATAATACATTCCTCTGTATGTTGTTATACTATATAATATACTATATAATACATTCCTCTATATGTTGTTATACTATATAATATACTATATAATACGTTCCTCTGTATGTTGTTATACTATATAATATACTATATAATACATTCCTCTGTATGTTGTTATACTATATAATATACTATATAATACATTCCTTTATATATTATAATATATAATATACTATATAATACGTTCCTCTATATGTTGTTATACTATATAATATGTTCCTCTATATGTTGTTATACTATATAATATACTATATAATACGCTCCTCTATATGTTGTTATACTATATAATACGTTCCTCTATATGTTGTTATACTATATAATATACTATATAATACATTCCTCTATATGTTGTTATACTATATAATATACTATATAATACATTCCTCTATATGTTGTTATACTATATAATACATTCCTCTATATGTTGTTATACTATATAATACGTTCCTCTATATGTTGTTATACTATATAATATACTATATAATACATTCCTCTATATGTTGTTATACTATATAATATACTATATAATACATTCCTCTATATGTTGTTATACTATATAATACATTCCTCTATATGTTGTTATACTATATAATACGTTCCTCTATATGTTGTTACACTATATAATACATTCCTCTGTATGTTGTTATACTATATAATATACTATATAATACATTCCTCTATATGTTGTTATACTATATAATACATTCCTCTATATGTTGTTATACTATATAATACGTTCCTCTATATGTTGTTATACTATATAATGGTATTAGTCCATGTATCCACCTTGATGTCCTTCTCTTGCTCCACGTGGCAGGGCCGGATCATACAGATACGGGTCTGCCTCTCCAGCTGGCACCGCTCGTTGTCATTGGTGACGCGGGACGACACGCCCATGCCGCAGGTGGCCGAGCACTCGTCCCATTTGGTGGTCTGGACGATGCAGTTCTCCCTGGGGCTCTCCACCGGGACCGGCCCGTGGGCTGACACCTCTCTGTAGACTGATAGAGGGGAAGAAGAGACCAAGGGGTGAATTTCAGATCCTGAGAGAAGAGGAAGGGAGAGGAAAAGGTGAACAGTGGTGAAAGGGGTGAACAAGAGGGGAGGAGAAGCGGGAGAGGTGGTTAGTTTGAACTTTGGTAAAGAGAGAGACAGAGACACTGAGAGAGAGAGCGGGAGAGAGAGAAAGAGACAGAGAGAGACAGAGAGAGACACTGAGAGAGAGACAGAGACACTGAGAGAGACAGAGAGGGGGAGAGAGAGAGAGAGAGACACACAGAGAGACAGAGAGGGAGAGAGAGAGAGAGAGAGAGAGAGAGAGAGAGAGGCAGAGGGAGAGAGAGACAGAGACACAGAGAGGGAGAGAGAGAGAGACAGACACAGAGAGAGACAGAGAGAGTGAGAGGGGGAGAGAGAGACAGAGACAGACACTGAGAGAGAGAGACAGAGAGAGAGAGGGAGAGAGAGAGAGACAGAGACAGAGACAGAGAGAGACAGTGAGAGAGAGGGAGAGAGAGAGAGAGAGAGAGTGCGAGGGCGAGAGAGTGAGACAGAGACACTGAGAGAGAGACAGAGAGAGAGAGAGAGAGAGAGAGAGATACAGAGAGAGAGAGAGCGAGAGAGAGAGGGAGAGAGAGATACAGAGAGAGAGAGAGCGAGAGAGAGAGGGACAGCATTGTGGAGAAGAAAAATATGTGAGTTTAGCTTTAAAAGAGAGAGAGAAAAAGTTAAGGGGATGTAAAGAGAGAAAAGAAACCCAGACAGAGAGAGAAAATTTAAGAGCTTGTAGGAGGTTAGACTCACCAGCCATGGCTGACTGGTAGGGGTGGTCCTGAGGGCTCTGATCACACACCCACTCCTCACAGCACTTCCCAGGGATCTGAATGCGGCGTGGGTACGGGCAGTCTGGAGAGGCCAGCAGCACGTTGTTGGCACAGGTTGGCACGCAGCCGATCTCTCCGTTCATACAGACACACTGGTGCTTGCAGCTGGGCTGAAAGGTCTCACCACTGCGGTAGATGACCCCTCCCAGGTCGCACGTCTGGCCTTCCTGGGCTGAAACACAGAGGAGGAGACGCCATTTTAGATTTTATATTTCAAAGGCTTTACATTATTAGCCCAGAGATTGCCCGCTTTGGATAATGATAATCTAAGCCCTGACAAAGTCTGCACAAAATATGTAGCAATTTCTACAATAGGAGAGCCAAGAGGTGATCACAGTCTCGATAGATCTCAAAACCTCCTACCCTTTCTTTAATAGTTGACAGGAGAATTCAACTCACCCATGCAGATGCCGTGCTCAGTGTCACTCAGCATTGCATAATCACAGTAAAGCCCCCTGTGGTGGTCACATGGCTCCAGGAGGGTACAGGGCTCGCCGGCTTGCCTGGCACACACCTTACAGCAACCACAGCCATCCAGAACCAGGCTGGTACCAAACGGGCATGGAGGGGGGTCCGAGGGACAGTCACAGGGATCGGAACAGTCCTGGGCCATTGTCTGTAGACGGAAGAAAATATAACAGTCAGAAATGTTAAAGGAAACACGTAGGATAGTGAGAATAACGTGTCTGATATCAGGATTCGTCTCCAGGGAAGATGTGATAATCCACTCAACTTCAAGTCAATGAGTTAGGTCGACACTGTGTGTCAAAGAAGCAGATACTGTTGTAAGTCAGGCTTCTTCGCGTTTTGAGTTAACACCTCACTTGTAATGCATCTTACTGCCACAAGATGGAGACATGACTCGATGTAGCCAAGTCATATCTGGCAGTCATTTCTATGGAGAGTAATGCACTGTGGTATTACAGCAAGTACTAATCTAATCTAATCTATGTAGGCTACTCAAATGCTGTCAAATCTTGATGTGCTGTTTACCTAAATAACTTAGTAGCCTAAATTGCGACATAGGACCTACAATTTAGTGGTAAATTGTTGTTGTCCGATTTTCTTAAATAGTTTTTAATCCATGTTATGCTAACCTTTTATCACTACATGGATTAAAAACTATTTAAGAAAATGGGACAACAACAACTTGCCACTACATTGTAGGTCCTATGTCGCAATTTAGGCTACTAAGTTATTTTTTACTGCTTCTCTGTACTTATGTTCCTTTTAGTAGCAATTAATAAGAAAAAACCCAAGAACATAGCCTATTTGAATCCAATCATTTCAGTAACAGTGACATCCAATTATAACAACCCTACTTTTTCATAACCTTGCATTGTTTACAGAACTGCTGCTGTAGGCTACTTTATAGAGTTGCTATAGGTTACTTTACAGGCTACTTTACAGAGCTGCTGTAGGCTATTTTACAGAGCTGCTGTAGGCTAATTTACAGAGCTGCTGTAGGCTACTTTACAGAGCTGCTGTAGGCTACTTTACAGAGCTGCAGTAGGCTACTTTACAGAGCTGCTGTAGGCTACTTTACAGAGCTGCTGTAGGCTACTTTACAGAGCTGCAGTAGGCTACTTTACAGAGCTGCAGTAGGCTACTTTACAGAGCTGCTGTAGGCTACTTTACAGAGCTGCTGTAGGCTACTTTACAGAGCTGCTGTAGGCTACTTTACAGAGCTGCTGTAGGCTACTTTACAGAGCTGCTGTAGGCTACTTTACAGAGCTGCTGTAGGCTACTTTACAGAGCTGCTGTAGGCTACTTTACAGAGCTGCTGTAGGCTACTTTACAGAGCTGCTGTAGGCTACTTTACAGAGCTGCTGTAGGCTACTTTACAGAGCTGTTTACTGCGAGCCCACACCCCCATGGAATGTTTTAGCTGCTATAACTGCACAATGCGTTCCCAAAGTTTGTACTTCAAATCAACATTTACATGACTAAATAATAAATATGAAGACAAGACAAATCATATGACAATAGCCGGGTGAATGAGAGAGAAAGAATAGGTTATTATTGCATAAAATGCAAAGTGACAAAGTTACATAAATTAATAGATGAAAATCCAGCACTTTATTCACATCTGATACATAAAATCTGTCATATTATATATTAAACTTACCGAGCAGACGATGAGTAGAAAAAGGCACATTCTGGTAATAATTTCCTCAGACATTGTTGCTAGTTTATTTTAACAGCGTGCACACTACAACCCGTTTGTTTTCGTTCAGACAGACAGGAGTTTCCCTTTTCTCGCGCTCTACAGTCAATCGGCTGTGTTGACTCGCTGCAGGGCTCGAGGACTGAGGCACGGAGAGGAGAATCTTTAAATAGTCCGCGAGGCGGGCCGGAGCCCGGGAAACAAGAGTCATGACACGCGACCCAAAGGGGTGAAAATATTTCAATTCCAGATGGTTTTCTTTCCTAATTCCTGAGAGAAGAGCTATTTCTACAGACAATCAATTTACTGTATCATATTTCACCTTTTCAGACACAGGCCCAGCCAAGTGGGAGTTGTTTTATGTCCTAAAGCAGGAACTGACAAGGATGCCTGTGAGTGTTATTTGACATGGACTAAAGGAGAACATTGTTCATTTTGGCCACCGTTCAGACCAACGTAGTCTACATAAAGTGGTAACAGGTAAAGGGGAAAGATTGATAGTAGGATTATGTAATAACTAGGGGTAATAACATGACAAAGAGTACGTCTCAAATGGCACCCTATTTTCTATATAGTATGTAGGAAATAGGGTGCCATTTGGGATGAACACAAAGTATGGACCTTTTGTTTTATCAATATTTTAATTTAATTTATTTATATTTTTAAGCCCAGTCCCCTGCAGGAGGCCTTTTTCCTTTTGGCAGGCCGTCATTGTAAATACGAATTTGTTTTTAACTGACTTGCCTAGTTAAATAACATTAAAATAAAATAAAAACATTTCATATGACACACTGAGACCATCCCAATAGTTACTGTCACCAGGTGATTCCAGGTGATTCCAGGTGATTCCAGGTGATTCCAGGTGATTCCAGGTGATTCCAGGTGACATGCTGTACAGACACACAATAACAGGTAATGGTCACTTGTTTAGAAGGCATCGCTCACTATCTACCAATGTCAGATCTGTACCGTAAATCGTTGTCATTTGTCAAACTTAGCCTTTTCCAACACTGTACCCCTCCTCTTGTACCTTTCTTAGAGGTAGTCTACAGATAGCGCCGGGGCCACAGGGGTCATGACCTTTCTTATATGTAGTCTACAGATAGCGCCGGGGCCACAGGGGTCATGACCTTTCTTAGAGGTAGTCTACAGATAGCGCCGGGGCCACAGGGGTCTTGACCTTTCTTAGAGGTAGTCTACAGATAGCGCCGGGGCCACAGAGATCTTTAACTTGCTTAGAGGTAGTCTACAGATAGCGCCGGGGCCACAGGGGTCTTTAACTTGCTTAGAGGTAGTCTACAGATAGCGCCGGGGCCACAGAGGTCTTTTGCATGAATAGGAAGTGAGGCTTTAGTCAAGGTAGCTTACTGTTTGAAAATGAGCATCAGTTTAACCGTAGAGGACAAACATGGGATGTTCAACTCCAAGACAAACATGCAAAAGCTATCATTTTGAGATTTCATAGAGAGAGAAAGAGAGGGAGGAAGACAGAGAGAGAGAGGAAGAGAAAGAGGGAGGGAGAGAGAGGGAGAGCCAGAGAAAGAGAGAGAGGGAGGAAGAGAAGGAGAGGGTGGAAGAGGGAGAGAAATAGAGGAAAAGAGACAGAGGAAGAGGGAGAGAGGAAGAGAAAGAGAGAGAGGAAGATAAAGAGGGAGAGAGATGAAGATAAAGAGAGGGAGAAACAGAGAGAGGAAGAGAGAGAGAGAAACAGAGAGAGGAAGAGGGAGAGAGGAAGAGAGAGAGGGAGAAACAGAGAGAGGAAGAGAAAGAGGGAGAGAGAGGAAGAGAAAGAGGGAGAGAGAGGAAGAGAAAGATTGGGAGAAACAGAGAGAGGAAGAGAGAGAGAGAGAGAGAGAGGGAGAAACAGAGAGAGGAAGAGGGAGAGATGATATGAAAGACTGCCACATGGAGCACAGAGGAATTGACAGGTGTTTCTAAGAACCAGATAGATGTCTGATCTGACATACTATGAAATTTTAACCTGAGCTTATTAAAACCCACATTAGAGGCTAAAGAAGGATGGCAGGTCTGTCATGTTCTCACACGGTAGCATACACATGATTTCTGAAAGTCAAAAACAGCCTGTCCACTCCACTCCTCGCTTGTCAAGTCTTAAATAGGAAACACACATGGGGAAGGAAAAAGTAAATCTTGTGCTTTTTTTCTTTTTCTTTTTTTCTGTCTTGCCCGGACGGCAGCTATTTCCTGGAGCATGCCAACCTCATGACGCTGTGTGTGTCTACCTAAAAAGTCAAGAGGTTCTGTTTGCCCAAACGCCACAGCGAGCACAATAACACCAGGGGTCATATTTGAGAACATAATGAACAAGCTAAATCCGTTTTTGTATATATATATATATATATATATATATATATATATATATATATATATATATATATATATATATATATATCTCTCTCTCTCTCTCTCTCTCTCTCTCTCTCTCTCTCTCTCTCTCTCTCTCTCTCTCTCTCTCTCTCTCTCTCTCTCTCTCTCTCTCTCTCTCTCTCTCTCTCTCTCTCTCTCTCTCTCTCTCTCTCTCTCTCTCTCTCTCTCTCTCTCTCGCTCTCTCTCTCTCTCTCTCTCTCTCTCCCTCTCTCTCTCTCCCTCTCTCTCTCTCTCTCTCTCTCCCTCTCTCTCTCCCCCTCCCTCCCTCCCTCCCTCCCTCCCTCCAACCAGAGGTGAGAGAACGAGAGGTGCGGGAACCAGAGGTGAGAGAACGAGAGGTGTGGGAACCAGAGGTGAGAGAACCAGAGATGAGAGAACCAGAGTAATGAGAAACAGAGTTGTGGGAACCAGAGGTACGAGAACCAGAGGTGAAAGAACCAAAAGTGAGAGAATCAGAGGTGTGGGAACCAGAGGTGTGGGAATGTGAAAGCAGGCAAAGTGCCTCCTGCTCCTCAGAGACTGTCTGGCGAGAGGAAACCATGCCGTGGAAACACGAGACAGGACCAGGCCTCGGAGATGAAACATGTATTATAAGTTCAAAACAGAACCCGTAACTAAGGAGGGCCGTACAAATTTCAAGACTGCAGAGCTGTGGAGTGCCTTGAGGTCTCTAGCCGAGAGACCTTCCTGCACAGAGCTCAGAGCACTGGAGGCTGATGGTTGCAATGTGTGAATTTCAGAGACACCAGCCTCAGTCTAGAGAGACAGCCAGTAGAGAGAGAGAGTTAGGACATGTAACGCTGTTGATACCTCATGGGCAGGACATGGACAGATTCAGTAAATACTACAGAGGTCAGAGAGCTCTAATTCCCTTGATACTACATGGACACTGGGCACGGGACAGAGCCCAGCAGCCAATGATTTTGCATAAAAGATCAACCGGTTGCTATTTATGTACCGTCTACCATGCAACAGGCAAGGACAACATCCAAATCCTGCAACCTATTCAAGAGTAATAAACACCATCTCAACTGGAACAGGTGCAACTAGGAATGATGCCAGATTGCCAGGCAGCAACAGTTTCAGCATCAGCTGCTATTGTTGGAACTCTTGCGCTCTACTATGTGTGTAACCCATGTTTACGATTTGCTTTTTTGTTAACATTCATTGACCACGTCACAAACTTGTTGCAGTACAGTACAGTACAGAGCACAGCTTTCCACACATGACCACACGTAACTCATGTATTGCTGTGGTACCACACATGACCACTAGGAGGCCAGCACCACACTGCTCGAGGAGAAAGAAGGAGGGAGAGACGGGAAGAGAGAGGGAGATGTTGACATATTTGTGTGTAAAGGTGGAACTGTGGTGGATTTAAGCATACATAAGCATTTAAAGTCAGGGAGTAGAGCGTGGGAATAAACAGGCCAGGTATATAATCAACATTAACCCGTTACAATGTGTTGTTCAATGTCTTTGTCTGCACATGACCATAGCATACATGTATATCCCGGTAGGTTTCCTGTTCAAGTTCATTCTTGGCACTAAGGGAGCTAATGGGTGTGGATGTTCATACATTTGGACATATGACCAGTGTCTGGATGTATGACCATTGTCTGGTAGTATGACCATTGTCTGGTAGTATGACCAGTGTCTGGTAGTATGACCATTGTCTGGTAGTATGACCATTGTCTGGTAGTATGACCATTGTCTGGTAGTATGACCATTGTCTGGTAGTATGACCATTGTCTGGTAGTATGACCATTGTCTGGTAGTATGACCATTGTCTGGATGTATGACCAGTGTCTAGTAGTATGACCAGTGTCTGGTAGTATGACACGTGTCTGGTAGTATGACAATTGTCTGGTAGTATGACCATTGTCTGGTAATATGACCATTGTCTGGTAGTATGACCATTGTCTGGTAGTATGACCATTGTCTGGTAGTATGACCATTGTCTGGTAGTATGACCATTGTCTGGATGTATGACCATTGTCTAGTAGTATGACTAGTGTCTGGTAGTATGACCATTGTCTGGTAATATGACCATTGTCTGGTAGTATGACCATTGTCTGGTAGTATGACCATTGTCTGGTAGTATGACCAGTGTCTGGATGTATGACCATTGTCTAGTAGTATGACCATTGTCTGGTAGTATGACTAGTGTCTGGTAGTATGACCATTGTCTGGTAGTATGACCATTGTCTGGTAGTATGACTAGTGTCTGGTAGTATGACCATTGTCTGGTAGTATGACCATTGTCTGGTAGTATGACCATTGTCTGGTAGTATGACCATTGTCTGGTAGTATGACCATTGTCTGTAAGTATGACCATTGTCTGGTAGTATGACCATTGTCTGGATGTATGACCATTGTCTGGTAGTATGACCAGTGTCTGGTAGTATGACCATTGTCTGGATGTATGACCATTGTCTGGTAGTATGACCAGTGTCTGTAAGTATGACCATTGTCTGGTAGTATGACCAGTGTCTGTAAGTATGACCATTGTCTGGTAGTATGACCATTGTCTGGTGGTATGACCATTGTCTGGTGGTATGACCATTGTCTGGTGGTATGACCATTGTCTGGTAGTATGATCATTGTCTGGTAGTATGACCAGTGTCTGGAAGTATGACCAGTGTCTGGAAGTATGACCAGTGTCTGGAAGTATGACCAGTGTCTGGAAGTATGACCAGTGTCTGGTAGTATGACCAGTGTCTGGTAGTATGACCAGTGTCTGGAAGTATGACCAGTGTCTGGAAGTATGACCAGTGTCTGGTAGTATGACCATTGTCTGGTAGTATGACCATTGTCTGGACATATGACCAGTGTCTGGATGTATGACCAGTGTCTGGATGTATGACCATTGTCTGGTAGTATGACCATTGTCTGGTAGTATGACCATTGTCTGGTAGTATGACCATTGTCTGGTAGTATGACCATTGTCTGTAAGTATGACCATTGTCTGGTAGTATGACCATTGTCTGGTAGTATGACCATTGTCTGGATGTATGACCATTGTCTGGTAGTATGACCAGTGTCTGTAAGTATGACCATTGTCTGGTAGTATGACCAGTGTCTGTAAGTATGACCATTGTCTGGTAGTATGACCATTGTCTGGTGGTATGACCATTGTCTGGTGGTATGACCATTGTCTGGTGATATGACCATTGTCTGGTAGTATGATCATTGTCTGGTAGTATGACCAGTGTCTGGTAGTATGACCAGTGTCTGGAAGTATGACCAGTGTCTGGAAGTATGACCAGTGTCTGGAAGTATGACCAGTGTCTGGAAGTATGACCAGTGTCTGGTAGTATGACCAGTGTCTGGTAGTATGACCAGTGTCTGGTAGTATGACCATTGTCTGTTAGTATGACCATTGTCTGGTAGTATGACCAGTGTCTGGTAGTATGACCAGTGTCTGGAAGTATGACCAGTGTCTGGTAGTATGACAATTGTCTGGTAGTATGACCATTGTCTGGTAGTATGACCATTGTCTGGTAGTATGACCAGTGTCTGGTAGTATGACCATTGTCCACAATACCCAGAAATCAGCTTTAGAGTACAATAGAGTGGAAATATACCTGAATGATATATTAGGAAGCCTAATGGGTGAAGATTTGATTGAGGTGACATCTCCCCTGACCTCAACCCTCTGTAAGGTCATCCAACTTGGCTCCAAAACAAACCCTTTGACTCTAACAGAGTTAATTGGTTCCTGTGTTAATAACGAACAGCGTAGACGGAAAAAACATCTGAGTCCCAAATGCCACCCTATTCCCTATAAAGTGCACTACTTTTGACCAGAGCTCTATAGCCTGTGCTCAAAAGTAGTGCACTATATAGGGAATAGGGTGTAATTTTGGACGCCTCCTAGATGTGTTTGACTGGTGTTGATCTCCACTCCGCCTGATGTGTCTGTCTGTACCACTGCACTCTGGTGACTCACACCAGCCAACAGTCAAAGCCTTGAACGCATCGACCACGGACAAAGCACCCAGGTCCCTGCCGGAATTAAGCTTGCGGCCCAAATAGCACCCTATTCCCTACATAGTACGCTACTTTAGACCAGAGCCCAAATTCCCTATATAGTACACTACTTTAGACCAGAGCACTATTCCGTATATAGTACACTACTTTAGACCAGAGCCCAAATTCCCTATATAGTGCACTACTTTAGATCAGAGCACTATTCCCTTCATAGTACACTACTTTAGACCAGAGCACTATTCCCTTCATAGTACACTACTTTAGACCAGAGCACTATTCCCTACATAGTACACTACTTTAGACCAGAACCCTATTCCCTCTTTAGTACACTACTTTAGACCAGAGCCCTATTCCCTACATAGTACACTACTTTAGACCAGAGCACTATTCCCTTCATAGTACACTACTTTAGACCAGAGCCCTATTCCCTACATAGTGCACTACTTTAGACCAGAGCCCTGTTCCCTCTTTAGTACACTACTTTAGACCAGAGCCCTGTTCCCTCTTTAGTACACTACTTTAGACCAGAGCCCTATTCCCTATATAGTCCACTACTATAGACCAGAGCCCTATTCCCTACATAGTACACTACTTTAGACCAGAGCACTATTCCCTTCATAGTACACTACTTTAGACCAGAGCCCTATTCCCTACATAGTGCACTACTTTAGACCAGAGCACTATTCCCTATATGGTACACTACTTTAGACCAGAGCCCTGTTCCCTCTTTAGTACACTACTTTAGACCAGAGCCCTGTTCCCTACATAGTACACTACTTTAGACCAGAGCACTATTCCCTACATAGTACACTACTTTAGACCAGAGCACTATTCCCTTCATAGTACACTACTTTAGACCAGAGCCCTGTTCCCTACATAGTACACTACTTTAGACCAGAGCCCTATTCCCTTCATAGTACACTACTATAGACCAGAGCCCTATTCCCTACATAGTACACTACGTTAGACCAGAGCACTATTCCCTTCATAGTACACTACTTTAGATCAGAGCACTATTCCCTTCATAGTACACTACGTTAGACCAGAGCACTATTCCCTTCATAGTACACTACTTTAGACCAGAGCCCTATTCCCTACATAGTACACTACTTTAGACCAGAGCACTATTCCCTATATAGTACACTACTTTAAACCAGAGTCCTATTCCCTACATAGTACACTACTTTTGGATATGTTCCCATTTGGAGTGCAGGCCCAGGTCTACTGTTCAGCCACTGCTCTCAGTGTCCACCGCCCTTGTGAGTCATCCTAAGTCTACACTTTTCAAATCCTTTGGAAGCCGTTGGCTGTTGAAAGCCTTCAAAGAACCTTTACTTATTGACGCATCGAACACTGTGGTAGGTCCCAGTCAGATAAACAAAAAATATTCCCTCATTACTTACAGCGATGTGAGACACGTCGACATCCTACGAGATTCATCTGCGTTGGGTTAGGTTGGGTTGACTCTCTCTCCCCCTCGTCTCATATCTCAGGCAGGCAGCAAAGTGTGAGGGCCAACAGGGCTTATCATCAGGGAGCTTCTTGGACCTCCTGTGGAGAAGAAGAGATGGAGGGCAGAGTTTAGGACTGAATGGCACCCTATTCCCTATATAGTGCACTACTTTTGACCAAGGCCCAATGTATGTAATAGTGGAATAGGGTAGTGCACTTTGTAGGGTATAGGGTGCCATTTGGGACTCACTACCAGGTCACGACCACCACACAGTCAACCTCCCTTTCACACTCTTATCTCAGCTGACTCACATTTCCTCCATGCCTGATGATCTCACTTGTTAGTGAAGCTGACCTCACCTGTTAGTGAAGCTGACCTCACCTGTTAGGGAAGATGACCAGCGTTAGTAGAGGAGGAGTTGGCCAGCGTTAGTAGAGGAGGAGTTGGCCAGCGTTAGTATAGGAGGAGTTGGCCAGCGTTAGTAGAGGAGGAGTTGGCCAGCGTTAGTAGATGAGGAGTTGGCCAGCGTTAGTAGAGGAGGAGTTGGCCAGCGTTAGTAGAGGAGGAGATGGCCAGCATTGGTAGAGGAGGAGTTGGCCAGCGTTAGTAGAGGAGGAGTTGGCCAGCATTAGTAGAGGAGGAGTTGGCCAGCGTTAGTATAGGAGGAGTTGGCCAGCGTTAGTATAGGAGGAGTTGGCCAGCGTTAGTAGAGGAGGAGTTGGCCAGCGTTAGTAGAGGAGGAGTTGGCCAGCTTTAGTATAGGAGGAGTTGACCAGCGTTAGTATAGGAGGAGTTGACCAGCGTTAGTAGAGGAGGAGTTGACCATCGTTAGTTGAGGAGGAGTTGGCCAGCGTTAGTAGAGGAGGAGTTGACCATCGTTAGTAGAGGAGGAGTTGGCCAGCATTAGTAGAGGAGGAGTTGGCCAGCGTTAGTAGAGGAGGAGTTGGCCAGCTTTAGTATAGGAGGAGTTGACCAGCGTTAGTATAGGAGGAGTTGACCAGCGTTAGTAGAGGAGGAGTTGACCATCGTTAGTTGAGGAGGAGTTGGCCAGCGTTAGTAGAGGAGGAGTTGACCATCGTTAGTAGAGGAAGAGTTGGCCAGCATTAGTAGAGGAGGAGTTGGCCAGCGTTAGTAGAGGAGGAGTTGGCCAGCTTTAGTATAGGAGGAGTTGACCGGAGGAGTTGGCCAGCGTTAGTAGAGGAGGAGTTGGCCAGCGTTAGTATAGGAGGAGTTGGCAAGCGTTAGTATAGAAGGAGTTGACCGGAGGAGTTGGCCAGCGTTAGTAGAAGAGGAATTGACCGGAGGAGTTGGCCAGCGTTAGTAGAGGAGGTGTTGACCGGAGGAGTTGGCCAGCGTTAGTAGAGGAGGAGTTAGCCAACGTTAGTAGAGGAGGAGTTTGCCAGCGTTAGTAGAGGAGGAGTTTGCCAGCGTTAGTAGAGGAGGAGTTGGCCAGCGCGGGAGGGCGGAGTGCTCTTCAGCCCAGAGCATAGCTGTGTGATCGGAGCCTGTCGGACAAACTGATTACGTCGCTGTAACTTTCCCGCTGAGATTAACAGAAAGTTGAGGTGGGCCACGTCTCGTTCTGTGGGGGGACGCTATTCTCTGGTCAAAAGTTGTACACCGTAAAATGAAAAGGTGCTGAATATGTTTGGTGTATTTTATACGTGGGCTTTGAGACAGAGGGCCAATCAGAACTAGTGCAATGCAAAACAACATTTATTCCCACATTATTACATTTAATTCTGTTTCATAAAGAAAACAGTGTTTTATTAATTCAGTAAATTGATGTATGTGCGGTACATCCTCGCAGAAGGTCTTTACCCCATACATATCTGGATCACAATGCGATTAAACAAAGACTTGGCAGTTCTTATTATCTTACCTGAGAGGCCCTACAACACGAAACTACTTGAATAACAAGTGAAAAGCAGTGGGAGTTGTAATCTACTAGTCTAGTTGGAACAACCAGGCAGACAACAACAACAACAACGATGTCATTCTACCTGAGGCCCCTTGTCTTCACACCTGACCCCCAGCATGGTTCCACCCTGCCAGCCAGCCAGACAGTCAGCCAGTCAGCCAGCATTTTCTACCTGGGCGATAAAAACATCTCCCTTACCATGGATCAAGCCTCTAGTTGCCTCTCTCTCTCTCTCTCTCCCCCCCTCCCAGACCCAGACAAACCCCTTTGAACTGGCACACCAAATTTATGTCAATATTATTCTAATTGAGTCTGAACTGGACAAGGTTGCAAACACAGGACTCAATCAAAAAAAATACAGTAAGCCAGGGGATTTAGTTACTGCTGAGGTGATGTAATTGTGTCTTTTCTCACCCAGTGCAGGAAGGTGGGTCTCCTTCTCTTCTCCCGGCCGCTCCAGACGTTATTTCAAACACTTTAATCTACATGATACACTACTATTTAATATTTTCCAGTCATTTTCCCGCGGGACAGTTGCCCTGCTGTGAAACCTCCTTGCACTGTAAAATGCGTCCCAAATGGCACCCTATTCCCTATATAGTGGCACTACTTTTGACTGGGGGGGGGCTCCCGAGTGACGCAGTGGTCTAAGGCACTGCATCTCAGTGCTAGCAGCGTCACTTTAGACCCTGGTTCGATTTCAGGCTGTATGACATCCGGCCGTGATTGGGAGTCCCATAGGGCGTCTCACAATTGGCCCGGCGTCGTCCGGGTTTGGCCTGGGTAGGCCGTCATTGTAAATAACAATATGTTCTTTAACTAACGTGACTAGTTAAATAAAGGTTAAATAAATAAGTAAAAAACCCATAGGGCTCTGGTCAAAAGAAGTGCACTATGTTGGGAATAGGGTGGGACTCTTGTTCAGCATTAGTGTTGTCCTCCCATTCCAACCAACCTCAAATCCCGTGACATCAAAGTGAAGCCGTGGAGGTGCTGGAATGAAGCTTTGCCACTTGATTTCCTGCCAAATGAAAACAGGGCTTCCATAGGCGTCTCCCCACCGAAAAGTTGATCCTCCTGGGAAAGGATTGTTGATGACGGTGCTGCTGATGGAAGTACCTGTTCCCATATCACACCCGCCGGCGCCATCACAGAGAACACGAGAGTGATGACAGGCACGTACTGTACCAGAAAGTCTGCACCCCCTTCAAGTTGTGAGTTTCATGCATTTAAACATTAGAAATACAAAACTGAAATATCATAATTGGATACATTTCCATCCCCTTCAGATAACACTGGTAAGGGTAGACAGAGTAGAAAGGGGCCTGTTGGTAAGGGTAGAGTAGAAAGATGGTGGAAGCAAGATTGGCATAGATTTGGCAATATTTTACCATTCTTTTATTGGAATTTCACCCCTTTTTCGTGGTATCCAATTGTTTTTAGTAGCTACTATCTTGTCTCATCGCTACAACTCCCGTACGGGCTCGGGAGAGACGAAGGTTGAAAGTTATGTGTCCTCCGATACACAACCCAACCAAGCCGCACTGCTTCTTAACACAGCGCGCATCCAACCCGGTAGCCAGCCAATGTGTCGGAGGAAACACCGTGCACCTGGCGACCTTGGTTAGCGAGCACTGCGCCCGGCCCGCCACAGGAGTCGCTGCAAGGACATCCCTACCGGACAAGCCCTCCCTAACCCGGACGACGCTAGGCCAATTGTGCGTCGCCCCACGGACCTCCCCGTCGTGGCCGGTTACGACAGAGCCTGGGCGCGAACCCAGAGTCTCTGATGGCACAGCTGGCGCTGCAGTACAGCGCCCTTAACCACTGCGCCACCCGGGAGGCCCATTTTACCATTCTTAATAACGAAACTGTTCAAGCTGTTCAAGTTCTTGGGGAGCATTGGACAGCAATCTTCAAGTCATGCCACAAATTCTCGATGCCACAAATTCATCCTCCCAATATCCTCACATCTTTCTCCTTCATCCTCCTCCATCATCCTTCCATTATCCTCCTTCATTCTCCATCATCCTCCTTCATCCTCCCACTATCCTCCCATCATCCTCCATCATCCTCCCCATTATTCTCCATCAACATCCTCCTTCATCCTCTCATCATCCTCCTTCATCCTCCCATTATCCTCCTTCATCCTCCATCATCCTCCCATCATCATCTTTCATCCTCCCATCATCCTCCTTCATCCAGCCCCATCATCCCATCCTCCTCAGAATCTGATTATTTTTGCCTAAAAGAATGGCCTCCCTCGAGGAGACCTGCTGGGGTTACGAAAGCACCTGGTTTTTAATGAGGTGAGGTGGACATTCTAAAAATAGAATTCAGGGAGGGCCTTCTACTCCCCTCCCCTCCTGCCTCCATCTCCTCCCCTCCGCTCCCGCCCCTGCCCAGCCGCTGGCTGCCTGCATTCCGTCTCTGCTGCTTCTCCCTAAGGATGTTGTTTTGAAGTCTCTGGTACATTCCTCACACGCTTGGCCAGCCTCAGTGTGTGGTCCAAATGGTACCCTATTTCCTTTGTAGTGAACTACTTTTGACCAGAGACCTATTGCTATTCCCCACTACATAGGGAATAGGGTGGAATTTGAGACAATACCTTACTTATAACATTTTGCCTCTTTTTCTCTCTACCCCCATTTCCTTTCCTCTTCTCTTTTCCCCCCTTTACCTCTCCCTCCTTCCTTGCCTTAAGAATGTTTGAGAAGGACTCTTTGTCCCATAGCTGTGGTTAGCTGGTGTTCTGTAGCATCGTCTGGTAATATTGGGCACCAGGTACGTGAAGACAGTTGACTCAACATAGCATAGAGTCCTGTCTTTAGTTCCAGTTTTCCAGAACCATTAATTCAGTTAATACAGTATCTGTAGACTCTTCACCTGCAGAGATCCCCATCTCATATTGAATATTGGCTTATTACAGAGTTCTTCCATCTTAATATAAACAGTACTGGCAGTGTTCTTCCATCTTAATATAAACAGTACTGGCAGTGTTCTTCCATCTTAATATAAACAGTACTGGCAGTGTTCTTCCATCTTAATATAAACAGTACTGGCATAGTTCTTCCATCTTAATATAAACAGTACTGGCATAGTTCTTCCATCTTAATATAAACAGTACTGGCATAGTTCTTCCATCTTAATATAAACAGTACTGGCAGAGTTCTTCCATCTTAATATAAATTGTACTGGCAGCTATTTCACTGCAAATACCTGTTATGCAAAACCTAAACACTTTCCCAACAATGGCGGTTTCCTTGGGCGCGGAGAAGGCATTCGACCACGTTGTTTAGGACCAAACTTTATACAAGTTAGCAACAACCAAAATCCGCATTTTTTATTGATTTAACTAGGCAAGTCAGTTAAGAACAAATTCTTATTTTCAATGACGGCCTAGGAACAGTGGGTTAACTGCCTTGTTCAGGGGCAGAACGACAGATTTGTACCTTGTCAACTCGGGGACATGAACTTGCAGCCTTTGGGTTACTAGTCCAACTGCTCTAACCACTAGGGTCCATTAACGGTCTGATGTCAGATGCCTTCACCCTCCACGGAGGATCAGGCCATGGGTGCGTTTTCTCACCGTTGCTCTTTATCCTGTCTTTAGAACCCTTAGCTTGCTTACTCAGAGATCGTAAAAGGAATTAAAATAGGTAAAGAGATGTCAAACTAAGCTTCTATGCAGATGACATAGGGGAAAGTGGGGTATGTTGATCCCTGTTTTTTTTTTACATTCAGCATCACTCCATCAAGGGAAATATAGTATTATTTCTAACACAGACATCTACATATATTTCAGGATGTTGTGTATCCCTGAGAAACAGTCAGAATTCATGTAAACATTACAGTTTTGAAAACATAGGGTAAGTTAAGTTGCCTACAAATTTTTTTGTACTGAACAAAATATTACCGCAACCTTTTTAAAACCATGTCTATCTTTATTTCCCAAACACAATTCAACACATTCACAATCATTTTTTGTTGTTGTATTTTAATCATTTTAAGTGTCTTTCAACACTGTGTGATCACGCTCTCCGCAGCCAATGTGGGTAAGACCTTTAAACAGGTCAACATTCACAAGGCCGCAGGGCCAGACGGATTACCAGGACGTGTACTGCGCTGACCAACGGGCAAGTGTCTTCACTGACATTTGCAACCTCTCCCTCACTGAGTCTATAATACCAACATGATTTAAGCAGACCACCATAGTCCCTGTGCCTGAGAACACCAAGGTAACCTGTCTAAATGACTACTGACCTGTAGCACTCACGTCTGTAGCCATGAAATGCTTTGAAAGGCTGGTCATGGCTCACAGCAACACCATTATCCCAGAAACCCTAGACCCAGTCCAATTTGCATACCGCCCTAACAGATCCACAGAGGATGCAATCTCTATTGCACTCCACACTGCCCTTTCACACCTGGACAAAAGGAACACCTATGTGAGAATGCTATGCATTGACTACAGCTCAGTGTTCAACATAATTGCGCCCTCAAAGTTCATCAATAAGCTAAGGACCCTGGGACTAAACACCTCCCTCTGCAACTGGACCCTGGACTTCCTGACGGGCTGCCCCCCAGATGGTAAGGGTAGGTAACAACACATCCGCCACGCTGATCCTCAACACAGGGGCCCCTCAGGGGTGCGTTCTCAGTCCCCTCCTGTACTCCCTGTTCGCTCATGACTGCACGGCCATGCACGACTCCAACACCATCATTAAGTTTGCCGATGACACAACAGTGGCCTGATCACCGACAACAACGAAACAGCCTATAGGGAGGAGGTCAGAGACCTGGCCGTGTGGTGCCAGGACAACAACCTCTCCTTCAACGTGATCAAGACAAAGGAGATGATTGTGGACTACAGGAAAAGGAGGACCGAGCACACCCCCATTCTCATCAACGGGTTGTAGTGGAGCAGGTTGAGAGTGTCCACATCACCAACAAACCTACATGGTCCAAGCACACCAAGACAGTCGTGAAGAGGGCAAGACAAAGCCTATTCCCCCTCAGGAGATTGAAAATATTTGGCATGGGTCCTCAGATCCTCAAAAGGTTCTACAGCTGCACCATCGAGAACATCTTGACTGGTTACATCACCGCCTGGTATGGCAACTGCTTGGCCTCCGACCGCAAGGCACTACAAAGGGTAGTGTGTACGGCCCAGTACATCACTGGGGCCAAGCTTCCTGCTATCCAGGACCTCTGTACCAGGCGGTGTCAGAGGAAGACCCTAAAAATGGTCAAAGACTCCAGCCACCCTAGTCACAGACTGATCTCTCCGCTGCCGCACGGCAAGAGGTACCGGAGCTCCAAGTCTACTCCCAAGCCATAAGACTCCTGAACATCTAATCAAATGGATACCCAGACTATTTGCATTGCCCCCATCCCCCCTACTGAACAGGAAACAAACGTATTGATCTCCCCTCCAACGTCTACTGAACAGGAAACAAACGTATTGATCTCCCCTCCAACGTCTACTGAACAGGAAACAAACGTATTGATCTCCCCTCCAACGTCTACTGAACAGGAAACAAACGTATTGATCTCCCCTCCAACGTCTACTGAACAGGAAACAAACGTATTGATCTCCCCTCCAACGTCTAGTGAACAGGAAACAAACGTATTGATCTCCCCTCCAACGTCTACTGAACAGGAAACAAACGTATTGATCTCCCCTCCAACGTCCACTGAACAGGAAACAAACGTATTGATCTCCCCTCCAACGTCTACTGAACAGGAAACAAACGTATTGATCTCCCCTCCAACGTCTACTGAACAGGAAACAAACGTATTGATCTCCCCTCCAACGTACATGTGTGTGTGTACTCCTGTAGATGATAGATACTGTATGTCAATCTTAAGAAATCACTGCTTCCTTCCTTCCTCTTTCCACATTCTAGAATGTTATCGTTATATGATGATCTATGAGAATGCTTTGTTTTGGAAAGTGACAAATTTAAAGAATTTATTCAATTGGTTGAAGAAAAAAAATATCCCATAAAAATATTAGTCCAAAATATTTTTCAAATTGTTTAAATGTCTGTGGGGTTCTCTTGTCTTTCCATCAAGGTGGTGGTTTAGATATGTATTTTTTGGGGGGGGTTCAGCTTGTCAAAGAGAGAGATTCTTCTCACGTGTGCCCCTGTAGCGACGAAATAGAATGTTGGTGTGATGTCTACGCATTCCAGAACATCTGTCTGTCCTTTGACACAGCCAGCCCTGTAACATGATGCTGGAATGAGAGACAGACAGACAGACAGGGGTTTGTTAACGCATGCACACACACACACACACACACACACACACACACGTATCCCACATCCCAGACAACAAACTCTTTCAGTCTCTTTCTCGTTCACACCCCCCCCCCCCCCCCCCCACCCACCCACACCTGTCCTGCAGGCAGACCCAACGGATGGCCAGTAATGGCCCCTTCAGTCTCAGTGCAAGCCAAGCCAGCAGATCATTTCTAGCCCTTTCCCTTTGGTTCAGGTTTGGAGATCCTGAAATCCCTAAGTGAACTCCTGTTCTATAAATATACCTCCCTCTCTGTTTAACTGGGCATTGACCCTTAGAATCAGGATGAGCCAAACACACTTTGGCTTTCTGTTCTTCAGTGAAACTTTCCAATCCCTTACTCTGCTGGACCACATTCCCGGGCGGACTGGCGGACTCAAGGATGATTCCAGTAAACCTGTGTTTCATCAGCTGCTTCCGGCCACCTTGGTGAAACACAAATCAGTGAATACCAGATTGTCATCTATCCGTTGCACTAACTCTGTCATCCTGTTCCCTGTCATCCTGTTCCCTGTCATCCTGCGCCCTCTGTCATCCTGCGCCCTCTGTCATCCTGCGCCCTCTGTCATCCTGCGCCCTCTGTCATCCTGCGCCCTCTGTCATCCTGCGCCCTCTGTCATCCTGCGCCCTCTGTCATCCTGCGCCCTCTGTCATCCTGCGCCCTCTGTCATCCTGCGCCCTCTGTCATCCTGCGCCCTCTGTCATCCTGCCCTCTGTCATCCTGCCCTCTGTCATCCTGCCCTCTGTCATCCCGCCCTCTGTCATCCTGCTCTGTTACAGACTGCTCTTTTATAGACTGCTCTCTTACAGACTGCTCTGTATGTAGCCATTCCAAAACAAACTGTCAAATCTGAAGCATATGTAACCTTGTGTTACTTTGTCATATCTTAGTGCTTATGCCTTGTATTCTCGACTCCACTAGGATATGCACACGGTTACACATCATCTTGTGGTATAAATCAGAGGATAGGCTTTGTACAGTAGGATAATATACAGTACCCATCAGAAGAGTGTGCAAAGCTGTCGTCAAGGCAAAGGGTGGCGACTTTGAAGAATCTCTAATATATTGTAACGGCTGTTGGTAGGAGTGGAGGACCAAGGTGCAGCGTGGTACGTGTTCATGCTATTTTATTATGAACGAACACGAGACCAAAAATGATCAAAGCGGCACAAACGAAACAGCTCTATCTGGTGCAGAAACACACAAAACAGAAAACAACTACCCACAAAAACACAGGTGAGCAAAAGGCTACCTAAGTATGGCTCTCAATCAGAGACAACGATAGACAGCTGCCTCTGATTGAGAACCACACCCGGCCAAACACACAGAAATAGAAAACATAGAACAAAGCAGAATGCCCACCCCAAACTCACGCCCTGACCAAACCAAAAACAGAGACATTGAGACGTTGTTTAACACTTTTTTTGGTTACTACATGATTCCATATGGGTTATTTCATAGTTGTGATGTCTTCACTATTATTCTACAATGTAGAAATAGTAAAAAAAAATGTAAAAAACCCTTGAGTGAGTAGGTGTTTTCCAAAACGTTTGACCGGTACTGTACATGCTTTACATTTTGGTAGGATAACAATACTTTAACATTGATAACTACATTCATGATAAACTGTCTGTTCCTTTCTAAAGATCATATCTACATTCCTGTTACTGTTGTTCCAAGCGAGCCTCCCTTTCACCGACCACATTGTCATCAGTGTTGGAAAAAGGGGGAAGGCCCTGCTAAGCTTTTTATTTCAAACAGATATCTGTGAATTATGAAGGTTTGACATTCATGTTCTATTCCTGTGGGGGAACCCCACCAAAGCTCAGGGGTGGTCCTGTTCATTTCAGGCCCGTGCAGAGGCATGCGATATGACATCAGCCAAAGCACTGTGAATGGCTGTGGTTGGAGTTCTGGGGAACTTTGAAGTCTTCCCTCCCTCACTCCCTAGCTTAGTGAGTTAGGTTTGCCTCTACTGTATCTATACACTAACCCACGGCCATGGTAACAGCAGGGATTCATTGATTTATTGGACATTCTCCATTCTTCAGAGGAAATGGATAACTGCACATTTTCTGGGGTGTGTTACCAGCTTAGAAAAGTAGGAGAAGCAGGAAAAGAAGGATCATAACTCACTGACTGGTACGGACTCGACCTGAGACTGACTGGGAGGGACATGACCTGAGACTGACTGGGAGGGACATGACCTGAGACTGACTGGGAGGGACTCGACCTGAGACTGACTGGGAGGGACTCGACCTGAGACTGACTGGGAGGGACTCGACCTGAGACTGACTGGGAGGGACTCGACCTGAGACTGACTGGGAGGGACTCGACCTGAGACTGACTTGGGGGGACTCAACCTGAGACTGACTGGGAGGGACTCGACCTGAGACTGACTGGGAGGGACTCGACCTGAGACTGACTGGGAGGGACTCGACCTGAGACTGACTGGGAGGGACTTGACCTGAGACTGACTGGGAGGGACTCGACCTGAGACTGACTGGTAGGGACTCGACCTGAGACTGACTGGGAGGGACTCGACCTGAGACTGACTGGGAGGGACTCGACCTGAGACTGACTGGAAGGGACTAGACCTGAGACTGACTGGGAGGGACTAGACCTGAGACTGACTGGGGGGACTCAACCTGAGACTGACTGGGGGGACTAGACCTGAGACTGACTGGGCTCTAATGGCAACGAGATTAGGAAGGATTTGACCTGAGACTGACTGGGCTCTAATGGCAACCAGATTGGGAAGGACTCGACCTGAGACTGACTGGACTCTAATGGCAACCAGATTGGGAAGGACTCGACCTGAGACTGACTGGGCTCTAATGGCAACCAGATTGGGAAGGACTCAACCTGAGACTGACTGGGCTCTAATTGCAACAGATTGGGAGGGACTCGACCTGAGACTGACTGGAAAGGACTAGACCTGAGACTGACTGGAAAGGACTAGACCTGAGACTGACTGGGAGGGACTCGACCTGAGACTAACTGGGAGGGACCTGACCTGAGACTGACTGGGAAGGACTAGACCTGAGACTGACTGGGAGGGACTAGACCTGAGACTGACTGGGGGGACTCGACCTGAGACTGACTGGAGGAACTAGACCTGAGACTGACTGGGAGCGACTAGACTTGAGACTGACTGGGCTCTAATGGCAACGAGATTAGGAAGGATTTGACCTGAGACTGACTGGGCTCTAATGGCAACCAGATTGGGAAGGACTCGACCTGAGACTGACTGGGCTCTAATGGCAACCAGATTGGGAGGGACTCAACCTGAAACTGATTGGGCTCTAATTGCAATCAGATTGGGAGGGACTAGACCTGAGACTGACTCAAAAAGCAACCAGATTGGGAGGGAGTAGACCTGAGACTGACTCTAATGGCAACCAGATTGGGAAGGACTCAACCTGAGACTGACTCTGATGGCAATCAGACTGGGAGGGACTCGACCTGAGACTGATTCTAATGGCAACCAGACTGAGAGGGACTCGACCTAAGACTGACTCTAATGGCAACCAGACTGGGAGGGACTCGACCTGAGACTGATTCTAATGGCAATCAGACTGGGAGGGACTCGACCTGAGACTGATTCTAATACCAACCAGACTGGGAGGGACTCGACCTGAGACTGACTCTAATGGCAATCAGACGGGAAGGGACTAGACCTGAGACTGACTCTAATGGCAATCAGATTGGGAGGGACTCGACCTGAGACTGACTTGGCTCTAATGGCAACCAGATTGGGAGGGACTCGACCTAAGACTGATTCTAATGGAAACCAGACTGAGAGGGACTCGACCAAAGACTGACATCAAGTTCATAAATTGCCTGGCTGGGCTGATGAGACAGTGGATTGCAGCAGTCAGATTAAACAGAGTAAATAGGCATTTTAACGTCATAGATTTAGCCGGTGGCAACTTGTGGAATAGACACCGGCTGGAATGCGGTTTTGAGTGTGCATGAGTGTGTATGAGTGTTTTTTATTTATAAAAAATAAAATAAACTTTATTTATACAGGTTTTTCTCATTGAGATAACATCTCTTTCCCAAGAGAGACCTGGTCCAATAGCAACAGGGGGACAGGGGGAACAAAGTTTCAGACAGAACAACTTACATACACTAACACAACATTAAACAAAACTATAAACACACATACAGTACAGTTTATATGAGTGTGCAGGAGAGTGTATGAGTGTGTAGAAGAGTGTATGAGTGTGTAGGAGAGTGTAGGAGAGTGTAGGAGTGTGCATGAGTGTGTAGGAGAGTGTAGGAGTGTGCATGAGTGTGTAGGAGAGTGTAGGAGAGTGTAGGAGTGTGCATGAGTGTGTAGGAGAGTGTAGGAGTGTGCATGAGTGTGTAGGAGAGTGTAGGAGAGTGTATGAGTGTGTAGGAGAGTGTATGAGTGTGTAGGAGAGTGTAGGAGAGTGTATGAGTGTGTAGAAGAGTGTATGAGTGTGTAGGAGAGTGTATGAGTGTGTAGAAGAGTGTATGAGTGTGTAGGAGAGTGTAGGAGAGTGTATGAGTGTGTATGAGTGTGTAGGAGAGTGTAGGAGAGTGTAGGAGTGTGCATGAGTGTGTAGGAGTGTGCATGAGTGTGTAGGAGAGTGTAGGAGAGTGTATGAGTGTGCATGAGTGTGTAGGAGAGTGTAGGAGAGTGTAGGAGTGTGCATGAGTGTGTAGGAGAGTGTAGGAGTGTGCATGAGTGTGTAGGAGAGTGTAGGAGAGTGTATGAGTGTGTAGGAGAGTGTAGGAGAGTGTAGGAGTGTGTATGAGTAAAGCCCTGAGTTTTTCCTGACAAAATAACCTGACCCGTAAAATCTCCTGGCCCTAGTTATGTACCTTAGTGATGTATGGCATGGTTGATTAATTTATTACTCTGTTTATATCCAGGCTTGACTGTTGAGAAGACAGACAGGCCATCATTTCCCCGGGGGTGGTTAAGTTAAAGGTCAAATCTGCGATTGCTACATAAACATTTGGAATTTTAAATGTAATATGTATATCCATTAATTTTGAACTGCAGATTTCCCCTTTAAATCTCCATGTTGAAAGAGGACAGTAGGTGACTCTGAAACTCTATACACTCTCTGGCCAAGTGAACACATTGTCCAATTACAGACTTTCACTGTAGCACAGGTGGTAACCATTAAGGATAGGCTACTGCTTAGCTGCCGCCGAATGAGAAGAAGTTTAAACCTGAATTCAAAGTTATGGCAACTGGCTTAAATCTATTTGCGGTTGAACTTTCATTGCTATTGATGGTTTGCATTTTATTAGAGAAGACCAGATCTTCCTAAATTTAGCTGTCATCGAGCCGGCTCCTTCGTGAATAACACACACACACACACACACACACACACACACACACACACACCAGAGCCGGGTCAGTGCAATGACTGTCCGCCTGTCTCCAAGCAGAATCCAGGAGTAATACACAGCTGTTGTGCCCACCCCTCCCTCGCTCTGAAAATCTGCAGCTGTATAATTGGATTACAGAGTCGGTGTGTGTGTGTGTGTGTGTGTGTGTGTGTTCGCAGAGGGAAAAGGGCAACCAGTAAGTCAGGAACAAAGCAGGGTTTACAGGCAGGTGCATGAAAAACAGAAAAAGAGAGCAATCAGCCGGTTGTAAGTGGCTTCCTGTTCCTGACACTATCAAGAGCTTTGTTGTCAATGATTCAACCTTTATTCAGTCTGTGGTCAGTCAGTCAGTCAGTCAGTGGCCCCACTGTGAGAGACCTTGGTAAACAGTATTTTTATGTCTGTCAAATCAAATCAAATCACATTTTATTGGTCACATGCACATATTTAGCAGATGTTATTGCGAGTGTAGCGAAATGCTTGTGTTCCTAGCTCCAACAGTGCAGTAGTATCTAACAATTTACAACAATACACAAATCTAAAAGTCAAATTATGGAATTTTTTCAGCCTCCTGAGGTTGAAGAGGCACTGCTACGCCTTCCTCACCACAGTGCCAGTGATGTGTACGCCGAGGAACTTACATTTTTCTACCTTCTCCACTGCGGTCCCGTCGATGTGGATAAGGGAGTGCTCACTCTGCTGTTTCCTGAAGTCCACGATCAGCTCCTTCATTTTGTTGACGTTGAGGGAGAGGTTATTTCCCTGACACCACTCTGCCAGGGCCCTCACCTCCTCCCTGTAGGCTGTCTGGTCGTGGTTGGTAATCAGGCCTACTACTGTTGTGTCGTCTGCAAACTTGATGATTGAGTTGGAGGCGTGCGTGGCCACGCAGTCATGGGTGAAGAGGGAGCACAGGAGGGGCTGAGCTCACATCCTTGTGGGGCACATATTGAGAATTAGCTAAGTAGAGGTGTTGTTTCTTACCCTTGACCCCCTGGGGGTCGGCCCGTAAGGAAGTTCAGGACCCAGTGGCACAGGGTGGGGTCCAGACCCAGGGCCCGGAGCTTAATGATGCGCTTGGAGGATTCAACTATTGAGTTGAAGGCTGAGCTATAGTCAATGTACGGTTGTTACATTCCACAGGTGCACATAAGCATGGAAGGTGATGCGGACATGTGTTTGGGGGGGAGGGGGGTTCAGTGTGTTTGTTCAGCATATGTTTGTGTGAGTGCACATGCGTGTACTGTGTGGGGACGTCGAATGAGACAGTGTAACCTTGTGGTTGTACTGCAAGTATTAGCTAGCGTTGAAATTGGCTTGTGGTTCTTCTACCAGTACCTACAGTCCCATTTAATTCTCTATGTGAATCATCTCATACAAAACACGCCTGAAGTCTACAATTAGGTATAAGCCTGCTGTTATTATGCAAACAACGCTCATTTAAAGACTCGCGATAAATACATTAGAGACTTACTTAAGAACCAGATCTTTTTTTCATTCAACAAACTGAACTAATAAAAAGAAGGAAAATAACAGAAACATCTAGAAGACTGTAGGAATGTTCTTTACTGCAGCCGTGCTTCTCGTTCAGGACAGGAAGTGCCAGTCAAACCGCAAAAAATGCCAAGCACTACAGCAGACATGGCTTTCCACAGGAGAAACAGAGGGAGGGAGGGAGGGAGGGAGGGAGGGAGGGAGGGAGGGAGGGAGGGAGGAATAGAAAGGGAGGGAGGGATAGAAAGGGAGGGAGGGAGAAATAGAGAGGGAGGGAGGGAGGGAGGGAGGGAGGGAGGGAGGGAGGGAGGGAGGGAGGGAGGGAGGGAGGGAGGGAGGGAGGGAGGGAGGGAGGGAGGGAGGGAGGGAGGGAGGGAGGGAGAAATAGAAAGGGAGGGAGGGAGGGAGGGAGGGAGGGAGGGAGGGAGGGAGGGAGGGAGGGAGGGAGGGAGGGAGGGAGGGAGGAATAGAAAGGGAGGGAGGGATAGAAAGGGAGGGAGGGAGAAATAGAGAGGGAGGGAGGGAGGGAGGGAGGGAGGGAGGGAGGGAGGGAGGGAGGGAGGGAGGAATAGAAAGGGAGGGAGGGATAGAAAGGGAGGGAGGGAGAAATAGAGAGGGAGGGAGGGAGGGAGGGAGGGAGGGAGGGAGGGAGGGAGGGAGGGAGGGAGGGAGGGAGGGAGGGAGAAATAGAAAGGGAGGGAGGGAGGGAGGGAGGGAGGGAGGGAGGGAGGGAGGGAGGGAGGGAGGGAGGGAGGGAGGGATCGAAAGGGAGGGAGGGAGGGAGAAATAGAAAGGGAGGGAGGGAGGGAGGGAGGGAGGGAGGGAGGGAGGGAGGGAGGGAGGGAGGGATAGAAAGGGAGGGAGGGAGGGAGGGAGGGAGGGAGGGAGGGAGGGAGGGATAGAAAGGGAGGGAGGGAGGGAGAAATAGAAAGGGAGGGAGGGAGGGAGGGAGGGAGGGAGGGAGGGAGGGAGAGAGAAATAGAAAGGGAGGGAGGGAGGGAGGGAGGGAGGGAGGGAGGGAGGGAGGGAGGGAGGGAGGGAGGGAGGGAGGGAGGGAGGGAGAAATAGAAAGGGAGGGAGGGAGGGATAGAAAGGGAGGGAGGGAGAAATAGAAAGGGAGGGAGGGAGAAATAGAAAGGGAGGGAGGGAGGGAGGGAGGGAGGGAGGGAGGGAGGGAGGGAGGGAGGGAGGGATAGAAAGGGAACATAAGCTGACCCCTTTACTACACCTGATGACAGGCTGATGACATCACCACACCTACAGGCACTCACACAGACTCAATGGGGCTTTCCTATGGAGTGCAGATACATCATGAATAGGGCTTTCCTATGGAGTGCAGATACATCATGAATAGGGCTTTCCTATGGAGTGCAGATACATCATGAATAGGGCTTCCCTATGGAGTGCCAGATACATCATGAATAGGGCTTTCCTATGGAGTGCCAGATACATCATGAATAGGGCTTTCCTATGGAGTGCAGATATACTGTATCATGAATGGGTCTAGCATGTCTATGTCTGAGAACATAATATCTGGGTGTTATGGCCTAAGTCATCTCCTATGATATTAATACATGCTGAGTGGTGACTATCACTACCCAGAGATGGAACCCACTGATGAAGGTCATTACTTCAACAACAGCCAGGACATAGTTCCCTTCCCAAAATGTCTAATATTATGTTACACTTTAATGGAGGAAATCTTAGATCTCAACTGCAGTCAATTTTAGCTCTGAATAACTGTTAACTGTGTGAACGAGTCAGACACCTCTGTGTGAACGAGTCAGACACCTCTGTGTGAACGAGTCAGACACCTCTGTGTGAGCGAGTCAGAGTCCTCTGTGTGAGCGAGTCAGAGCCCTCTGTGTGAGCGAGTCAGAGCCCTCTGTGTGAGCGAGTCAGAGCCCTCTGTGTGAGCGAGTCAGAGCCCTCTGTGTGAGCGAGTCAGAGCCCTCTGTGTGAGCGAGTCAGAGCCCTCTGTGTGAGCGAGTCAGAGTCCTCTGTGTGAGCAAGTCAGAGCCCTCTGTGTGAGCGAGTCAGAGCCCTCTGTGTGAGCGAGTCAGAGCCCTCTGTGTGAGCGAGTCAGAGCCCTCTGTGTGAGTGATAATATAACACCCCCTAGCAGCGGGGAATATATCCATTTATCCAGACAGGAAGCAGTCCATATATCCAGACAGGAAGCAGTCCATACATCCAGACAGGAAGCAGTTCATATATCCAGACAGGAAGCAGTCCATATATCCAGAAAGGAAGCAGTCCATAAATTCAGACAGGAAACCCTGTGCAACTACACTACCAGTAAAACATTTTAGAACATCTACTCATTCAAGGGTTTTTCTTTATTTTTACTATTTTCTACATTGTAGAATAATAGCAAAGACATCAACACTATGAAATGACACATATGGAATCATGTAGTAACCAAAAAAGTGTTAAACAACTCAATATATTTGAAATTTGAGATTCTTCAAATAGCCACCCTTTGCCTTGATGACAGCTTTGCACACTCTTGCCATTCTCTCAACTAGCTTTACATAGAATGCTTTCCCAACAGTCTTGAAGGAGTTACCACATATGCTGAGCACTTGTTGGCTGCTTTTCCTTCACTCTGCGGTCCGACTCATCCCTAACCATCTCAATTGGGTTGAGGTTGGGGGATTGTGGAGGCCAGGTCATCTGATACAGCACTCCATCACTCTCCTTCTTGGTAAAATAGCCCTTACATAGCCTGGAAGTGTGTTTTGGGTCATTGTCCTGTTGAAAAACAAATGATAGTCCCACTAAGCCCAAACCAGATGGGATGGTGTATCGCTGCAGAATGCTATAGTAGCCATGCTGGTTAAGTGTGTCTTGAATTCTAAATAAATCACTGACAGTGTCACCAGCAAAGAACCTCCACACCATAACACCTCCTCCTCCATGCTTAACGGTGGGAAATGCACATGCAGAGATCATCCTTTCACCCACACCACATCTCACAAAGACATGGCAGTTGGAACCAAACATTTCCAATTTGGACTCCAGACCAAAGGACAAATTTCCACCGGTCTAATCCCCAAGCAAGTCTCTTCTTATTATTGGTGTCCTTTAGTAGTGGTTTCTTTGTAGCAATTCAACCATGAAGGCCTGATTCACACAGTCTCCTCTGAACAGTTGATGTTGAGATGTGTCTGTTACTTGAACTCTGTGAAGCATTTATTTGGGCTGCATTTTCTGAGGCTGGTAACTCTAATGAACGTATCCTCTGCCACAGAGGTAACTCTGGGTCCTCCGTCCCTGTGGTGGTCCTCATGAGAGCCAGTTTCATCATAGCGCTTGATGGTTTTTGCGACTGCACTTGAAGAAACGTTCAATGTTCTTGAAATGTTCCGTATTGACTGACCTTCATGTCTTAAAGTAATGATGGACTGTTGTTTCTCTTTGCTTATTTGAGTTGTTCTTGCCATAGTATGGACTTGGTCTTTTACCAAATAGGGCTATCTTCTGTATACCACTGATTGGCTCAAACAAATGAACTTTTTAGAAGGAACACCTGTTAATTGAAATGCATTCCAGGTGACTACCTCATGAAGCTGGTTGAGAGAATGCCAAGAGTGTGCAAAGCTGTCCTCAAGGCAAAGGGTGGCTACTTTGAAGAATCTCAAATATAAAAAAAATATTTTGATTTGTTAAACACTTTTTTTGGTTACTACATGATTCCATATGTGTTATTTCATAGTTTTGATGTCTTCAGTATTATTCTACAATGTAGAAAATAGTAAAAATAAAGAAAAACTATTGAAATGAGTAGGTGTTCTGAAGCGTTTGACTGGTAGTGTAGGAAGAAGCCCCCTGCTGAGGAACTAATTACAGTCATTCTCACACAGCTTAGTTACTTACACACACACAATCACACACACACACACATCTATGTAGAGTTACACAACACACAGATGCTCTGATAAACATGATGCAACAACAGCTCTGTGGACAGGAGAAAACAGATCACCTTCAGATCAAACACTGTGTAGTTAGTTGCTGGTCTTTTGTACATATTTTGGCTTAAATTAGGCTTCTTTAGTTTATTCTGTTTTACAACACTATTATATCACATTGTATGTACATTTCATAGTATACAATAAATATTAGCTTACACAATGAATAACAATCTCTCTGTTATTTATCATCAGAGCATTCAAAATGGTAGTTTCAGCTGGTCAAGACAAAACATTGGTTTGACCTGTCTGCCAGAGAGTCTCAGTTGTCCTGGTACATGGTGACTGCCTGGAGCAGAGAGCTGTTTTGACTGCTTAGTTCTGGCGGAGGTCGCCGTGACCCCTTGGGATTTCAACTGGAGAGAATCTGGGAGGAAATACCACTGGCAAGGAGAGAGGACAGGCTGGGCATGGCTCGGGGGTGGGCCTCCATTGAGCTCCTCGGGGTGTGAGGGGGCTGGAGTGGCGGGAGAGCTGGGGTGGCGGGAGGGCTGGGGTGGCGTCGCACAGCGTTTGCTGCCTGTGAGCTGACAGCCTTCAAGGGTGAAGGAGGGGGATTTTTCAGACCAAATCCCACAGGTGCGAGGCCCCCCCCCTCCTCCTCCTCTCTAAGCCATCTCATAGTTTCCTCCGAGCACGTTCACACACCCTGGCCACGTCCCAAATGGCACCCTATTCCCTATATAGTGCACTACTTTAGACCAGAGCCCTATTCCCTATATAGTGCACTACATTAGACCAGAGCCCTATAGAACCCTATTCCCTATATAGTGCACTACATTAGACCAGAGCCCCTATTCCCTATATAGTGCACTACATTAGACCAGAGCCCTATTCCCTATATAGTACACTACTTTAGACCAGAGCCCTATTCCCTATATAGTGCACTACATTAGACCAGAGCCCTATTCCCTATATAGTGCACTACATTAGACCAGAGCCCCTATTCCCTATATAGTGCACTACATTAGACCAGAGCCCTATTCCCTATATAGTGCACTACATTAGACCAGAGCCCTATAGGTTCCTAGTGCACGATTTAGGGAATAGGGTGCCATTTTGGGATGAGATCCAAGACAGGAGAGACCCTTGAAGGCCTTCCAGCTTCAACATTTGGCCCGTCTGGAAGGAATTAAGAGGAGGGGGGGGGGGGGGTGTATGAGGTGGCCGGACCAATTTCCCAGAGTCAGGGAGACACACCCAAAATACTGCACCATCGCATCCAGAGTTCTGTCCCTTTCTCTCCCTGCCTAGCGCCACCGTTCTCTGTTCCCTCTCCTCCCTGCCATGTCCCCCCTGAAACATCATGCCATTTCCACTTTCTCATCTTCACGCAGAAAGACTACATCGATATTGGACATGTTGTACTGGACATGTTGTCCAGTACAACCTCAAGGTTCCTTCCTCTAGCCGGTCCCTGATTAGACCCTTTACTCAGACATCCTCAGTCTGCATGGGTCTGATGATTGGTCAGACTCAGAGGGTGTGTCCCAAAATGGCACCCCTGTTACCTATGGGGGGCCCTGGTCAAAAGTAGTGCACTATATAGGGAATAGGGTGCTATTTGGGATACAGGCCTGAGAGCCAGTGGCTGTGACTGCAGCTCCATTACGGTAAGTCTTGCTCAGTCTCTAGGGCTGGTAGAGTAAGAATATCACAGAGAGAGAGAGAGAGAGGCCAACTGGCCCAGGATCAATCAGACACACTGCCAGATAGGATCAACAACATTTTTATGTATGCCTTTAAGCAAGGTATTTTCTCTCTCTCTCACACTCCTCCTCTATCTCTCTCACTCCCCCACTCTCTATTTCTCTCACACTCCCTCTCACGCTCCCCCCTCTCTCTCACACCCCCTCTCTCTCTCTCTTTCACACCCCCTCTCTCTATCTCGCCTGCTCTCTCTCTCACTAACCCCTCTCTATCCGGCTCTCTCTCTCTCTCTCCTGCTCTCTCTCTCGCCTGCTCTCTCTATCTCGCCTGCTCTCTCTCACTACTACCCCCCCTCTCTTTCTCTCTCCTGCTCTCTCTCTTGCACTCCCCCTCTCTTTCTCTCTCTGGCTCTCTCTAACACTCTCTCTCTCTCTCTCTCCCCATCTCTCTCTCTCTCCTGCTCTCTCACACTCCCCCTCTTTCTCTCTCTCCAGTTCTTTCTCTCCTGCCCCTCCCTCCTCTCTCTCTCTCTCTCTCTCTCTCTTTCTTCTCTTTTTCCTCCACCATTTATCATCTCTTTTTATTTGTGGTGTTCTTGTACTTCTTGGCAGGGACCAGGAGAACTGTAGGCTTTTGAGAAGGACTGCCCTGTCATCCTGTGGCACTAATATCTGGGCGAGGCCACCACAATAGTTGACACCAGCTGTGAGGTGAGCTGGAGAGGGTCTGGGGTGGTGTGTGAGTAAGGATGACGGCTTACTGACATGAGCCGCGTTACCAAACGTATGATAAGTGAACACTACTGTTGTTTGAAAAAGAGCCAGCACAGTGCTTTCTCAGCCCCATAATATAAGGGTAAGGGCCTGAGGACTCACATGGCTGAGGTGGAAATAAGGAAACCTGTGACAAGGCCTTAGAATCCACAGAGTGGATGACTGAGCTGCAATATTTACACATAGGCTGCGATCCTAAACAGAACCCTATTCCCTTTAAAGGGCACTACTTCTGACCGCCCCATAGGGCCCTGGTCAAAAGTAGTGCACTATACATGGACTAGGTTGCCATTTGGAACGCAGGAAAAAGACAGATAGGATGGATGTTACTGCTGAGAACAGCATACTGTTGCATTCTAGATGAAGAGCACACTCAGGGAGAGATAGAGGAGAATGACCGTAGTTAAAACTCTGCCAAAGAGCTTGTTTGCGTCCCAAAAATCATCCTATTCATAGGGGCCTTGATGAAAAGTAGTAGGGAATAGGGTACTATATAGGGAATAGGGTACACTATTTGGAACGCGGCCCTTTTCGTTAGCATAGCATCTCAGTATTACGGGGAATTAACGCCACTACCATAGTGTGTGTACAGTACATCCTGTTAAGTCCTGCTGGATATACTATTAAATATCAGCAGTGGTAGAAAAACAACTGTCATACTTGAGTACAAGACCCAGTGCATTCAGAAAAGTATTCAGACCCCCCCAACAATAGACAAACACAGTCTGCTTAAACTAATAACACACAAACAATGATACGTTTTCATGTCTTTATTGAAAACACTGTGTAAACATTCACAGTGCAGGGTGGGAAAAGTATGTGAACCCTTGGATTTAATAACTGGTTGACCCTCCATTTTGCAGCAATAACGTCAACCAACCGTTTTCTGTAGTTGCGGATCAAACCTGCACAACGGTCAGGAGGAATTTTGGACCATTCCTCTTTACAATACTGTTTCAGTTCAGCAATATTCTTGGGATGTCTGGTGTGAACCGCTCTCTTGAGGTCATGCCACAACATCTTAATCGGGTTGAGGTCAGGACTCTAACTGAGCCACTTCTTCTGTTGAAGCGATTCTGTTGTTGATTTACTTCTGTGTTTTGGGTCGTTGTCCTGTTGCATCACCCAACTTCTGTTGAGCTTCGATTGCCGGACAGATAGCCTTACATTCTCCTGCAAAACGTCTTGATAAACTTGGGAATTCATTTTTCCGTCCATGATAACAAGCTGTCCAGGCCCTGAGGCAGCAAAGCAGCCCCAAACCATGATGCTCCCTCCACCATACTTTACAGTTGGGATGAGGTTTTGATGTTGGTGTGCTGTGCCTTTTTTTCTCCACACATAGTGTTGTGTGTTCCTTCCAAACAACTCAACTGTAGTTTCATCTGTCCACAGAATATTTTGTCAGTAGCGCTGTGGAACATCCAAGTGCTCTTTTTCAAACTTCAGACGTGCAACAATGTTTCTTTTGGACAGCAGTGGCTTATTCCGTGGTGTCCTCCCATGAGCACCATTCTTGTTTAGTGTTTTACGAATCATAGACTCATCAACAGAGATGCTAGCATGTTCCAGAGATTTCTGTAAGTCTTTAGCTGACACTCTAGGATTCTTCTTAAACCTCATTGAGCCTTCTGCGCTGTGCTCTTGCAGTCATCTTTGCAGGATGGCCTCTCCTAGGGAGAGTAGCAACAGTGCTGAACTTTCTCCTTTTAAAGACAATTTGTCTTTACTGTGGACTGATGAACATCAAGGCTTTTAGAGATACTTTATAACCCTTTCCAGATTTATGCAAGACAACAATTCTTAATCTTAGGTCTTCTGAGATCTCTTTTGTTGGAGGCATGGTTCACATCAGGCAATGCTTCTTGTGAAAAGCAAACTCAAATGTTTGAGTGGTTTTTATAGGGCAGGGCAGCTCTAACCAACATCTCTAATCTCATCTCATTGATTGGACTCCGGGTTAGCTGACTCCTGACTCCAATTAGCTTTAGGAGGTCATTAGCCTAGGGGTTCACATACTTTTTTCTACCTACACTGGGAAAGTTTAAGTGATGTATTCAATATAGAGAAGAAAATACAATAATTTGTGTGTTATTAGTTGAAGCACACCATGTTTATCTATTGTTGTGACTTAGACGAAGATCAGATCAAATTTTATGACCAATTCATGCAGAAATCCAGGTATTTCCAAGGCGTTCACATACTTTTTCTTGCCACTGTACACACAATACCCCACAATGATAAAGCAAAAACAGATTTTTAGAAATGTAGAAACCCTTTACTCAGTACTTTCTTGAAGCACTTTTGGCAACGATTACAGCCTTGAGTCTTCTTGGGTATGACGCTACAAGTTTGGCACACCTGTATTTGGGGAGTTTCTCCCATTCTTCGGGTTCAAGTCCGGGCTCTGGCTGTGCCACTTAAGGGCATTCAGAGACTTGTCCCGAAGCCACTCCTATGTTGTCTTGGCTGTGTGCTTAGGGTCATTTTCCTTTTGGAAGGGGAACCTTCGCCCCAGTCTGAGGTCCTGAGCGCTCTGGAGCAGGTTTTCATCAAGGATCTCTCTGTACTTTGCTCCGTTCATCTTTCCTTCGATCCTGATTAGTCTCCCAGTCCCTGCCGCTGAAAAACAACCCCACATCATGATGCTGCCACCACCATGCTTCACTGTTTCCTCCAGACGTGGCGCTTGGCATTAAGGCCAAAGAGTTCAATCTTGGTTTCATCAGACCAGAGAATCTTGTTTCTCATGTTCTGAGAGTCCTTTAGGCGCTGTCATGTGCCTTTTACTGAGGAGTGGCTTCCGTCTGGTGGAGTGCTGCAGAGAAGGTTGCCCTCCTGGAAGGTTCTCCCATCTCCACAGAGGAACTCCAGAGCTCTGTTAGAGTGACCATCGGGTTCTTGGTCTCCCTGACCAAGGCCCTTCGTCCCCGATTGCTCAGTGCGGCCGGGCGGCCAGCTCTAGGAATAGTCTTGGTGGTTCCAAACTTCTTCCATTTAAGAATGATGGAGGACACCGTGTTCTTGTGGACCTTCAATGCTGCACACATTTCTTGGGTACCCTTCCCCAGATCTGTGCCTCGACACAATCCTGTCTCGAAACTTAGAGGAAACACTCTGGCGTTACGGGATCCCAAAGCCCTCGTGTGTGTTTTCACAGCAAACCAGTACAGTATAACAACAGAAGGGGGCTGGGGAACAGGTGAGAGAGTGAGGGATGGCGTTACGGGATCCCAAAGCCCTCGTGTGTGTTTTCACAGCAAAGTACAGTATAATAACAGAAGGGGGCTGGGGAACAGGTGAGAGAGTGAGGGACAGATAAAGACAGGTTGTCTAATATCTTTTTACTTTTGTTTTGAATGTTCTTCATTGGAAAATGCCAAAAAGACACACAAAAAAAGACAGGTAGGTGGGGTCTTAGGTCACACAGAGATGTTGTAAGAGATTACATAATGCAGCTGGGCAACATTGATATAGGCTAGATGAGAGGAGGAGGAGCAGGAGGATGAGGGAGACAGAGAGAGAGAGAGAGAGAGAGAGAGAGAAATTAATATTATTCCACGGTGACTCAAAGATCTGCTTCCTCAAGGGGGAATCCTGGCATCTGGATCACGTTAGAGGAACTCTGTGTTGATCCTGCGTGGAGAACGAGGCTGAAAAACAGGCCAACTGACTGACCAGAGTCCAGGTTGGGACGCCAAGGGGGTGAGGGGGTGGTGGATTAGGGGGGGGGGGGTGACCGTGTCGGGGGAATCCGGCTCTTCTCCGTCTCTTCTGCCAAGTGTTCATAAAAAGCTGGACATTGTTTCCAGGCTGGTGTGAGAAAGCACAGGGGCGAGAGGGGGTGAGAGGAGGGAGCGGAGCCAAGAGGAACGGGGTCATGCAGAGCTTTCCCGGTGATCAAAACAACTGTACCAGCAGCATCACTACCACCCAGTGAGGGGGAAGATAGGGAGGATTGGGCCTAATCCGGGTACAGTTGATCTCTCCCCGGTGTCACTGGAAACACTGACGATGTTGGCGAAGCTCCTCGCCGGCGCCGGCTAGCTCCCAGGAACACGAGAGCGCCTGATAGTGGGAGATGATGACAGTCAGCAACATTTATTAACCTCAATGTTTTGGTCAACTATTTCATAGTCAACAACAAAAGCTTTGTCAACAGTGTTTCCATTCATTATGTTCATAAATACATAAATTAAGTTCAGAAGTTCACTGAAGTTCATAATACACAATGTTTACGGCTAGAACGTCATACTTCATAGTTGGAGGAATATGTATTGATAGTGTATTGTATAAGATTTTGGACTTTCTAATATCTCAGCTGAAAGATGCAATGATAATTTATGTTCAAACAAATGGAGAATGCCAGACGGGAGGGAGATCAGAGGGAGACCAGAAGGGAGGGAGACCAGATGGGAGGAAGACCAAAGGGAGACCAGAGTAGAGGGAGACTAGAGGTGAAGAAGACCAGAGGGAGATCAGAAATACCATATTTACAAGTATTCAGACCCTTTGCTATGAGACTCGAAATTGAGCTCAGGTGCATCCTGTTTCCATTGATAATCTTTGAGATGTTTCGGCAACTTGATTGGAGTCCCCCTGTGGTAAATTAAATTGATTGGACATGATTTGGAAAGGCACACACCTGTCTATATAAGGTCCCACAGTTGACAGTGCATGCCAGAGCGGAAACCAAGCCATGAGGTCAAAGGAATTGTCTGTAGAGCTCTGAGATAGGATTGTGTCGAAGCACAGATCTGGGGAAGGGTACAAAAACATGTATACAGCATTGAAGGTCCTAAAAAACACAGTGGCCTCCATCATTCATAAATGGAAGAAGTTTGGAACCACCAAGACTCTTCTTAGAATTGGCTGCCTGGCCAAACTTAGCAATCATAGGAGAAGGGCCTTGATCAGGGAGGTGACCAAGAACCCGATGGTCACTCTGACAGAGCTCCAGAGTTCCTCTGTGGAGATGGGAGAAACTTCAAAAAAGGACAACCATCTCTGCAGCACCCAACCAATCAGGCATTTATGGTAGAGTGGCCAGACATAAGCCACTCCTCAGTAAAAGGCACATGACAGCCCGCATGGAGTTTGCCAAAAGGCACCTAAAGGACTCTCAGTCCATGAGAAACTAGATTCTCTGGTCTGATGAAATCAAACTTGAACACTTTGGCCTGAATGCCAAGCGCCACGTCTGGAGGAAACCAGGCACCATCCCTACGGTGAAGCATGGTGGTGGCAGCATCATGCTGTGGGGATGTTTTTCAGCGGCATTGACTGGGACACTAGTCAGGATCGAGAGAAAGATGAACGGAGCAAAGTACAGAGAGAGCACTCAGGACCTCAGACTGGGGAAAAGGTTCACCTTCCAACAGGACAACGACCATAAACACACTGCCAAGACAACGCAGGAGTGGCTTCGGGACAAGTCTCTGAATGACCTTGCGTGGCCCAGCCAGAGGTCGGACTTGAACCTGATGGAACATCTCTGGAGAGACCTGAAAATAGCTGTGCAACGAAGCTCCCCATCCAACCTGACAGAGCTCAAAGATCCAGGACTCAAAGATCTGCTTCCTCAAGAGGGAATCCTGGCATCTGGATGACGTTAAGAGGGAATCCTGGCATCTGGATGACGTTAAGAGGGAATCCTGGCATCTGGAGGACGTTAAGAGGGAATCCTGGCATCTGGATGACGTTAAGAGGGAATCCTGGCATCTGGATGACATTAAGAGGGAATCCTGGCATCTGGATGACGTTAAGAGGGAATCCTGGCATCTGGATGACGTTAAGAGGGAATCTGTGTGGAGAACGAGGCTGAAAAAAAAACAGGCCAACTGTTTGACTGCAACGCAAGCTGGTGCTGATGGACCAGGGTCCAGGTTGGTGGACCAGGGTCCAGGTTGATGGACCAGGGTCCAGGTTGGTGGACAAGGGTCCAGGTTGATGGACCAGGGTCCAGGTTGATGGACCAGGGTCCAGGTTGGTGGACAAGGGTCCAGGTTGATGGACCAGGGCCCAGGTTGATGGACCAGGGTCCAGGTTGGTGGACCAGGGTCCAGGTTGATGGACCAGGGTCCAGGTTGGTGGACCAGGGTCCAGGTTGATGGACCAGGGTCCAGGTTGATGGACCAGGGTCCAGGTTGGGACACCAAGGAGGGTGAAGAGGTGGAGGGGTTAGGCAGGGATGGCGGAGTGGCAGTGTATTGTAGAAGATTTATGGATTTGCTAATATCTCAGCTGAAAATACGCAATGACAGTCTATGTTCCAACAAATGGAGAATGCTAAAAAAAGCTGTGTCGAGTGTGATAAAGTGTTAAGTATTAGGACAGTAAAGGGAGTTGAGGGAATCAAATGGACCTGCATTTATATCAACCTCTCTGGTGAGCGTCCTCAATGACACACTAGAGCCCTATAAGGCTCTGGTCTAAAGTAATGCACTATATAGGGAATAGGGCTCTGGTCTAAAGTAGTGCACTATATAGGGAATAGTGCTCTGGTCTAAAGTAGTACACTATATAGGGAATAGGGCTCTGGTCTATAGTAGTGGACTATATAGGGAATAGGGCTCTGGTCTAAAGTAGTATACTATATAGGGAATAGTGCTCTGGTCTGAAGTAGTGCACTATATAGGGAATAGGGCTCTGGTCTATAGTAGTGTATATATGGAATAGGGTTCTGGTCTAAAGTAGTGCACTATATAGGGAATAGGGCTCTGGACTAAAGTAGTGCACTTTATAGGGAATAGTGCTCTGGTCTAAAGTAGTGCACTATATAGGGAATAGTGCTCTGGTCTAAAGTAGTGTACTATATAGGGAATAGGGCTCTGGTCTATAGTAGTGGACTATATAGGGAATAGGGTTCTGGTTTATAGTAGTGGACTATATAGGGAATAGGGCTCTGGTCTAAAGTAGTGTACTATATAAGGAATAGGGCTCTGGTCTGAAGTAGTGCACTATATAGGGAATAGGGCTCTGGTCTAAAGTAGTGTACTATATAGGGAATAGGGTTCTGGTCTAAAGTAGTGCACTATATAGGGAATAGTGCTCTGGTCTGAAGTAGTGCACTATATAGGGAATAGGGCTCTGGTCTATAGTAGTGGACTATATAGGGAATAGGGTTCTGGTCTATAGTAGTGGACTATATAGGGAATAGGGCTCCTTTTGGGATGCGTCCTCTAAGTATATAGGGAATAGGGCTCTGGTCTAAAGTAGTGTACTATATAGGGAATAGGGCTCTGGTCTATAGTAGTGTACTATATAGGGAATAGGGTGCCATTTGGGATGCACACGGGAGGCTGACATTCATCCCGCTCTGTTAAATTGCTCTTGAGGCCCTGAGTGGAACTGATGACAGAACTTGATTCAAACATTTCTCCCTTATTCCCCCCTGACTAAAAAGAAATGCATACTGACTGTCATCTAGAAAGTAGCCAGAGAGACTGGAGACCTATAAAACCCTCCCTAGGGAAGGGCTTGAGTCTATGTGTAAGCAATGAAGTAAAGTGCGTTCAGTTCAGTTTAGGGGGGAATGTTGAGTTAAGATGGCTTTCTTCTTCCACAAGGCTTTGAGTTCCGAATGGAACGTTATTTCATGTCTGGTACACAGGGTGCCATTTGGGTTGTGTAGTACACAGGGTGCCATTTGGGTTGTGTAGTACACAGGGTGCCATTTGGGTTGTGTAGTACACAGGGTGCCATTTGGGTTGTGTAGTACACAGGGTGCCATTTGGGGTGTGTAGTACACAGGGTGCCATTTGGGGTGTGTAGTACACAGGGTGCCATTTGGGGTGTGTAGTACACAGGGTGCCATTTGGGGTGTGTAGTACACAGGGTGCCATTTGGGTTGTGTAGTACACAGGGTGCCATTTGGGATGTGTAGTACACAGGGTGCCATTTGGGGTGTGTAGTACACAGGGTGCCATTTGGGTTGTGTAGTACACAGGGTGCCATTTGGGTTGTGTAGTACACAGGGTGCCATTTGGGTTGTGTAGTACACAGGGTGCCATTTGGGGTGTGTAGTACACAGGGTGCCATTTGGGATGTGTAGTACACAGGGTGCCATTTGGGGTGTGTAGTACACAGGGTGCCATTTGGGTTGTGTAGTACACAGGGTGCCATTTGGGGTGTGTAGTACACAGGGTGCCATTTGGGTTGTGTAGTACACAGGGTGCCATTTGGGTTGTGTAGTACACAGGGTGCCATTTGGGGTGTGTAGTACACAGGGTGCCATTTGGGTTGTGTAGTACACAGGGTGCCATTTGGGGTGTGTAGTACACAGGGTGCCATTTGGGGTGTGTAGTACACAGGGTGCCATTTGGGGTGTGTAGTACACAGGGTGCCATTTGGGGTGTGTAGTACACAGGGTGCCATTTGGGGTGTGTAGTACACAGGGTGCCATTTGGGGTGTGTAGTACACAGGGTGCCATTTGGGGTGTGTAGTACACAGGGTGCCATTTGGGTTGTGTAGTACACAGGGTGCCATTTGGGGTGTGTAGTACACAGGGTGCCATTTGGGATGTGTAGTACACAGGGTGCCATTTGGGTTGTGTAGTACACAGGGTGCCATTTGGGATGTGTAGTACATAGGGTGCCATTTGGGATGTGTAGTATATAGGGTGCCATTTGGGATGTGTAGTACATAGGGTGCCATTTGGGAAGTAGCCTCGATCTGAGGTTTCGGGCATCGCGTGACCGAGAGAGTGCAGAGCCAGATCGCAGTTAATTGGCGGAGCCAGGGCGTTGTCCTAGTTACCAGGGCTACGGTGAGCTCCAAAAGTATTGGGACAGTTCCAGATTTTTTGTTGTTTTGGCTCTGTACTGAAATGAGATTAAAGTGCAGACTGTCAGCTTTAATTTGAGGGTATTTTTATCCATACCAGGGTGAACTGTTTAGAAATTACACCACTTTTTGGACATAGTCCCCCTATTTTAGGGGACCAAAAGTATTGGGGCAAATCAAATGCTTACTTACAAGCCCTTTAACCAAAAACGCACTTTGACGAAAATACAGTATAGGAAAAATATTTACAAAATAAACTAAAGTCCAAAATAAACGAGGAACAATAAAGTAACAATAGCAAAGCTATATACAGGGTTACCGGTACCAATGTGCAGGGGTACAAGTTAGTCGAGGTCATTAGTACATGTAGGTAGAGGTAAAGTGCATAGATAATAAACAGCAAGTAGCAGCAGTGTAAAAACAAAGGAGGGGTGTCAATGTAAATAGTCCAGGTGACTATTTTATTCATTGTTCAGCAGTCTTATGGCTTGGGGGGGTAGAAGCTGTTGAGCATTTTGGACCTAGACTTGGCGCTCTGGGACCGCTTGCCGTGTATTAAAGTAGTCAAAAAGTTTAGTTTTTGGTCCCATATTCCTAACTCGCAATTACTATATTAAGCGTACAAACTCGTGCAAACTTGGATTCATTTGCTGTTTGTTTTGGTTGTGTTTTAAAATGATTTTGTGTCCAATAGAAATGAATGGGAAATAATGTAGTGTGTCATTTTGGAGTCGCTTTTATTGTAAATAAGAACAGAATATGTTTCTAAACACTTCTACATTCATGGATTGGACCCTTTTAAAAAAATTTGCCTAAAATGACATACCCTATTCTAACTGCCTTTGCTCAGGACCTGAAGCAAGGACATGCATATTCTTGATACCATTTGAAAGGAAACACTTTGACCAGCCACTGACTTGCCCAGTTAAATAAAGGTTAAAAAATAACCCCTGTGTTGTCTTAGGGTAAAAAAATGACCAGCCACTATGTTTAACAGCAGAGAAAACCCCCTAAATGATATTTTTTCAACTTGAAATTTGATGACTTTTCCTAGAGTGACACCAACATTAGAAAAAGTGAAACATTCCCTTTGTTCATATTTCCATGAAAGCTGTACACCCCATCAGGGTACAAAGATTGTCTTAAGGACATTTTTAACCCGGCAGTTATAACATCATTTACACACCACATTTCATTCAGAGGTAAATTTGTATTTTCATATCTGTAACGTAAGTGATTTTCACAGTTCATTTTATTATGTATTGCTGTAATATCATTGATTTATGTGATTATTTCTGTGACACTGATACTAATTACTGATAGTAATCTCTTTTGTCAAGAGGTCACGGTCCTTTCCAGCAGCATATGCCCAGCAGGCCAGCAAAGTATGGCATCAAGAAATGGGTGGTCTGTGATGCACAATCCACTACGCTTGAAAGATGCAAGTCTACACAGGGAAGCCGACCAGTGGAGGCCCGGACAAGAACCAGGGGATGCGGGTTTTGCTTGAGGTGACAGATGAACTGAGGAGGTATAATGTCACGTGTGACATTTTCTTCACCTCTTATGAACTCAGCCAGCAGCTCCTGAAGAGAAAGATCACCATGGTTGGCACAGTTAGAAAGAACAAGCCTGAGCTCCCCCCTGCACTCCTCTCAACAAGGGGGAGAGAGACCTTCTCATCAAAGTTTGCCTTCAACCCCACCACCACTCTAGTTTCTTACCTCCCAAAGAGGAACAAGAATGTGGTCCTCCTGAGCACACTGCACAAAACGGCTGAGATCAGTGATGGTGAGGACAGGAAGCCAGCCATCATCCTGGACTACAACCACAACAAAGGAGGCGTGGACAACCTGGACAAGGTGATTGGAACTTACAGCTGCAGGTGGATGACTGTCCACTGGCCCCTGGTCATCTTCCATAACATCATTGATGTGTCCTCATACAATGCCTTCGTGATATGGAACAAGATCTACCCGACCTGGATGCCTGATAAGCGGAACAAGAGGAGGGTGTTCCTGGGAAAGGCACTTGTAACCCCACACATTCAATGAAGGGAGCGCCTCACCCGCACAGCAGCGCTTGTGAAAGCTGGTCAAGGGGCTGAATCTTGTCCTGATCCACCTGAGGCAGACAAGTGGAGATGCCAATTCTGCCCCACAAAGAAGGACTGTTCTGCTGCACATGTGAGAAATACATCTGCAAAGTCCATGCACACACACCTGCATACTGTCCTGCATACTGTCCTGCATACTGTCCTGCATACTGTCCTGCATACAAGACAAAGAGCCTCTGAGAGTGACCACAGTTTTCGGGTCCATCCTGTTCTTTTCGTATATTTCAAGGGCACAGCTGTGTGTAGATATGACGAGAATAGAGGCTAGCGTGAGCAGCAGCAACAATTCTATCAGCAGAAAGGAGTAACAAAACTGGAAGCCCACTTGTTTGTATGCTATGTTCCCACCATGATCTCACACACCTGCTAAACTGCTACGTAGACAGAGGGTGTATTTTCCTATAAAGGCTGAGACCCAACTCTTGTTTGTTGAGCTCTTACCTCTACACTGTTGTTGAGTGAATTGTTGACCAGCTCCAGATTTGCAAATCTTATAATAAAAAGTTGCTGTTTGAAGAATCAACAGTCTCTTGCTTTCTGGTTAGAATTTCCACAACAATGTCCCAAATGGCACTCAATTCCCTACGTAGTGTACCAGTTTTGACCAGGGCTAAGCTTGTTAAGTGGTTTGAAGCCATGCCTGTAAAGAAACTAAGCTGGCCTCTTAGCGCTGACATGGGTTACACAGAGACTGAGCCAGGCTCTTAGCCCTGACATGGGGCACACAGAGACTGAGCCAGACTCTTAGCCCTGACATGGGGCACTCAGAGACTGAGCCAGACTCTTAGCCCTGACATGGGGCACTCAGAGACTGAGCCAGGCTCTTAGCCCTGACATGGGTTACTCAGAGACTGAGCCAGACTCTTAGCCCTGACATGGGGCACTCAGAGACTGAGCCAGACTCTTAGCCCTGACATGGGGCAACCAGAGGCTGAGCCAGACTCTTAGCCCTGACATGGGGCACTCAGAGACTGAGCCAGACTCTTAGCCCTGACATGGGGCACTCAGAGACTGAGCCAGGCTCTTAGCCCTGACATGGGGCACTCAGAGACTGAGCCAGGCTCTTAGCCCTGACATGGGGCACCCAGAGACTGAGCCAGACTCTTAGCCCTGACATGGGGCACTCAGAGACTGAGCCAGACTCTTAGCCCTGACATGGGGCACTCAGAGACTGAGCCAGACTCTTAGTCCTGACATGGGTTACACAGAGACTGAGCCAGACTCTTAGCCCTGACATGGGGCACTCAGAGACTGAGCCAGGCTCTTAGCCCTGACATGGGTTACTCAGAGACTGAGCCAGACTCTTAGCCCTGACATGGGGCACTCAGAGACTGAGCCAGACTCTTAGCCCTGACATGGGGCACTCAGAGACTGAGCCAGACTCTTAGCCCTGACATGGGGCACTCAGAGGCTGAGCCAGACTCGTAGCCCTGACATGGGGCACTCAGAGACTGAGCCAGACTCTTAGCCCTGACATGGGGCACTCAGAGACTGAGCCAGACTCTTAGCCCTGACATGGGGCACTCAGAGGCTGAGCCAGACTCTTAGCCCTGACATGGGGCACCCAGAGACTGAGCCAGACTCTTGGCCCTGACATGGGGCACTCAGAGACTGAGCCAGACTCTTAGCCCTGACATGGGGCACTCAGAGACTGAGCCAGACTCTTAGCCCTGACATGGGTTACTCAGAGACTGAGCCAGACTCTTAGCCCTGACATGGGGCACTCAGAGACTGAGCCAGACTCTTAGCCCTGACATGGGGCACTCAGAGACTGAGCCAGACTCTTAGCCCTGACATGGGGCACTCAGAGACTGAGCCAGACTCTTAGCCCTGACATGGGGCACCCAGAGACTGAGCCAGACTCTTAGCCCTGACATGGGGCACTCAGAGACTGAGCCAGACTCTTAGCCCTGACATGGGGCACCCAGAGACTGAGCCAGACTCTTAGCCCTGACATGGGGCACCCAGAGACTGAGCCAGGCTCTTAGCCCTGACATGGGGCACCCAGAGACTGAGCCAGACTCTTAGCCCTGACATGGGGCACCCAGAGACTGAGCCAGACTTTTAGCCCTGACATGGGGCACCCAGAGACTGAGCCAGACTCTTAGCCCTGACATGGGGCACCCAGAGACTGAGCCAGACTCTTAGCCCTGACATGGGGCACTCAGAGACTGAGCCAGACTCTTAGTCCTGACATGGGTTACACAGAGACTGAGCCAGACTCTTAGCCCTGACATGGGGCACTCAGAGACTGAGCCAGGCTCTTAGCCCTGACATGGGGCACTCAGAGACTGAGCCAGACTCTTAGTCCTGACATGGGTTACACAGAGACTGAGCCAGACTTTTAGCCCTGACATGGGGCACCCAGAGACTGAGCCAGACTCTTAGCCCTGACATGGGGCACCCAGAGACTGAGCCAGACTCTTAGCCCTGACATGGGTTACACAGAGGCTGAGCCAGACTCTTAGCCCTGACATGGGTTACACAGAGGCTGAGCCAGACTCTTAGCCCTGACATGGGTTACCCAGAGGCCCTAGCCGGTCTGTATGGACCATTGCCCTTCTCCGCTCCACCATCACCCACCGTGACCGACATCTGCAAATCATTGCACCCCTTTAATTATCCTCCGGTGAACCCCATGGAAAATGCGACACAAGCCATTGGAATGTAAACTCAACCCGTTGAAAACTCCCATTGATGTTCTCTTTTGTTTTGTATTCAGCTCGGGGCTTGTCAGCTCGGGGATTCGATCCAGCAACCTTTCGGTTACTGGCCCATCGCTCTAACCACTAGGTTGGGGCCACGGTTGCCCTTGTGATGCTTGTACCGGCAGGCAATGGCTTGCCAATGCAAAAGACACATAAGAAGCATTTTCCACTCTGACTTGTGGCTGATTGTTCATGGTACACTGACTATGAAAGAATAAGGCAAACACAACACATGGTCACAATAGAACATTAGATCAAGGCTGCAGTACTGGTTTGTGTCCCAAATGGCACCCTATTCCCTTGTCAAATAGCACCCTATTCCCTATGGCCTTGTCTGAAGCTGTGCACTATTAAGAGGAATGGGGTGCCATTTGGAAGCATGCCTGGTTATGTTGGCTATGTGCCTTCCCATCGCCAAAAAAAAAGCTAGTGATTTCCAAATCACTGCCAGAATCTTCCCAACATCCAAAACAAGCAATTCTAGAGGAATGTGCACGGCACAACAATTCTAAATGCTGAAACAATTATGGTGAGTCAACAGGGATGTTGAAGCCGTCATCAGAGCCTGCCTGTATACCCAGGCCTGTGATAAAACCTGCTAATGTGTTCAGACAGACAGGGAGGAGAGTGTACAGTACAGTACAGTGGTGGGCCTCTGTTACACATGCCAGGCACACCAAACACAACATGTGCACAGAGACTGGTTAAAGACTGGAGTACAGAAGGTGAACAACTCCTAGTAAGGGCTTCCCATGATCATGGTGTAGGTCTGATGTGTGTAAGAGCAGAACCCCAACCAGGTAGCAACTTGTACATTTATTTACAAAAAGGCTTGCTTGGTAGTACAAGACAAATGTGGCTTTGTCTTGATGCTTCTGAGAAGCGGTTTTAATTGAATTGAGGCTTGGGTTTCCACTCATCTTGGTTTGCATTAAACTGAATAAGGATCATTTACATTACCATTTTGGACCAGTTTTAATTACTCAAACTAAGTTAATGGAATCTCTGGCTCCTGACAGCAGGTCAAAATGAAAACACAGAAAGAATCCCTGGCTCCTGACAACAGGGCAAAATGAAAACACAGAAAGAATCTCTGGCTCCTGACAACAGGGCAAAATGAAAACACAGAAAGAATCCCTGGCTCCTGACAACAGGGCAAAATTAAAACACAGAAAGAATCCCTGGCTCCTGACAGCAGGGCAAAATGAAAACACAGAAAGAATCCCTGGCAAATGAAAACACAGAAAGAATCCTTGGCTCCTGACAGCAGGGCAAAATGAAAACACAGAAAGAATCCCTGGCAAATGAAAACACAGAAAGAATCCCTGGCTCCTGACAGCAGGGCAAAATGAAAACACAGAAGGAATCCCTGGCTCCTGACAACAGGGCAAAATGAAAACACAGAAAGAATCCCTGGCTCCTGACAGCAGGGCAAAATGAAAACACAGAAAGAATCCCTGGCTCCTGACAACAGGGCAAAATGAAAACACAGAAAGAATCCCTGGCTCCTGACAGCAGGGCAAAATGAAAACACAGAAATAATCCCTGGCTCCTGACAGCAGGGCAAAATGAAAACACAGAAAGAATCCCTGGCTCCTGACAACAGGGCAAAATGAAAACACAGAAAGAATCCCTGGCTCCTGACAGCAGAGCAAAATTAAAACACAGAAAGAATCCCTGGCTCCTGACAGCAGAGCAAAATGAAAACAGAAAGAATCCCTGGCTCCTGACAGCAGGGCAAAATGAAAACACAGAAAGAATCCCTGGCTCCTGACAGCAGGAATGACAGCTTGTGCCTTATGTTTTACATTTCTGTGTATATAATCTTTTAGTTCCAGAGTTTTGACGGGTGAGGAGGGAGTGGTGCTGCAGCTGGATCTAATTCAAGCCTGGATGTTTGAAGAGAGAGAGGGGGGCTTTAGACAGCATCCCAAATGGCACCATATTCCCTATTTAGTGCACTACTTTAAACCAGAGCCAATAGGGAACTAATTGGGACATAGCCTATTGTGTTCCACCACATTGGGGGAAACCTACTTGGTCCTAGCTGTCTTTATCCAGTTTCCACTCTGTTCTGAATCCACTCGCTAGCCTGGTAAATTAACAAGACATCTACTGACAACGTAGGCACCGAAATATAACATGTGCAGGACACTGAGTCACAGCCAAGACATGTGAGCTCCCTCCAAGTAATGAAGGACTGGAGGGTTTCTTTATTTCCACTCTGCCTCTTTCATCTTCTTTCTCATGCATCCTGTTGGTGCAGGAAAAAGAAATGGATGATTAAAGCTGGCAGCAATAAGAGGCTGCCATTGGCTGTCCTGTGAGTTAGCCAAGAAGAGGGAAGTCAGACTTGAAAATAAGAAATTAAACATCAGATAAATCCATTGGGCTCAGCTCTTATATAACTGGTGGTGAGCTTGTAGGAAAACAGAGCTCTGTGTGTACGGTCTACTGTTGACTGTGAAAACAGAGCGCGTGTGTACGGTCTACTGTTGACTGTGAAAACAGAGCGCGTGTGTACGGTCTACTGTTGACTGTGAAAACAGAGCGCGTGTGTACGGTCTACTGTTGACTGTGAAAACAGAGCGCGTGTGTACGGTCTACTGTTGACTGTGAAAACAGAGCACGTGTGTACGGTCTACTGTTGACTGTGAAAACAGAGCACGTGTGTACGGGCTACTGTTGACATTGTTGTAATGTTGTTGAGACTGGAAATTAAGCCAGCTGGTTCTGTTGTTGAGACTGGGAATGAAGGCAGCTTGTTCTGTTGTTGAGACTGGGAATGAAGCCAGCTTGTTCTGTTGTTGAGACTGAGAATGAAGCCAGCTGGTTCTGTTGTTGAGACTGGGAATGAAGGCAGCTTGTCCTGCTGTTGAGACTGGGAATGAAGTCAGCTGGTTTTGTTGTTGAGACTGGGAATGAAGCCAGCTGGTTCTGTTGTTGAGACTGGGAATGAAGGCAGCTTGTCCTGCTGTTGAGACTGGGAATGAAGCCAGCTGGTTCTGTTGCTGAGACTGGGAATGAAGTCAGCTGGTTTTGTTGTTGAGACTGGGAATGAAGTCAGCTGGTTCTGTTGTTGAGACTGGGAATGAAGCCAGCTGGTTCTGTTGTTGAGACTGGGAATGAAGCCAGCTGGTTCTGTTGTTGAGACTGGGAATGAAGGCAGCTTGTCCTGCTGTTGAGACTGGGAATGAAGCCAGCTGGTTCTGTTGCTGAGACTGGGAATGAAGGCAGCTTGTTCTGTTGTTGAGACTGGGAATGAAGCCAGCTGGTTCTGTTGTTGAGACTGGGAATGAAGCCAGCTTGTTCTGTTGTTGAGACTGAGAATGAAGTCAGCTGGTTCTGATGTTGAGACTGGGAATGAAGGCAGCTTGTCCTGCTGTTGAGACTGGGAATGAAGTCAGCTGGTTCTGTTGTTGAGACTGGGAATGAAGCCAGCTGGTTCTGATGCTGAGACTGGGAATGAAGGCAGCTTGTTCTGTTGTTGAGACTGGGAATGAAGCCAGCATGTTCTGTTGTTGAGACTGGGAATGAAGCCAGCTGGTTCTGATGCTGAGACTGGGAATGAAGGCAGCTTGTTCTGTTGTTGAGACTGGGAATGAAGCCAGCTGGTTCTGATGCTGAGACTGGGAATGAAGGCAGCTTGTTCTGTTGTTGAGACTGGGAATGAAGCCAGCATGTTCTGTTGTTGAGACTGGGAATGAAGCCAGCTGGTTCTGATGCTGAGACTGGGAATGAAGGCAGCTTGTTCTGTTGTTGAGACTGGGAATGAAGCCAGCATGTTCTGTTGTTGAGACTGGGAATGAAGCCAGCTGGTTCTGTTGTTGAGACTGGGAATGAAGCCAGCTTGTCCTGTTGTTGAGACTGGGAATGAAGCCAGCTGGTTCTGTTGTTGAGACTGGGAATGAAGCCAGCTTGTTCTGTTGTTGAGACTGGGAATGAAGCCAGCTGGTTCTGTTCTTGAGACTGGGAATGAAGCCAGCTTGTTCTGTTGTTGAGACTGGGAATGAAGCCAGCTGGTTCTGTTGTTGAGACTGGGAATGAAGCCAGCTTGTTCTGTTGTTGAGACTGGGAATGAAGCCAGCTGGTTCTGATGCTGAGACTGGGAATGAAGCCAGCTGGTTCTGTTGTTGAGACTGGGAATGAAGCCAGCTTGTTCTGTTGTTGAGACTGGGAATGAAGCCAGCTGGTTCTGTTGTTGAGACTGGGAATGAAGCCAGCTGGTTCTGTTGTTGAGACTGGGAATGAAGCCAGCTTGTTTTGTTGTTGAGACTGGGAATGAAGCCAGCTTGTTCTGTTGTTGAGACTGGGAATGAAGGCAGCTTGTTCTGTTGTTGAGACTGGGAATGAAGCCAGCTTGTTCTGTTGTTGAGACTGAGAATGAAGCCAGCTGGTTCTGTTGTTGAGACTGGGAATGAAGCCAGCCGAAGGAAACGGGGTTGGCCTGGGTGTAAAGAAACATGACGTGTGACACCTCTGAAGGAAACGGGGTTGGCTTGGGTGTAAAGAAACATGACGTGTCAGAGTGACACCTCCAGAGGAAACGGGGTTGGCTGGGTGTAGAGAAACATGACGTGTCAGAGTGACACCTCCAGAGGAAACGGGGTTGGCTGGGTGTAAAGAAACATGACGTGTCAGAGTGACACCTCCAGAGGAAACGGGGTTGGCTGGGTGTAAAGAAAGATGACGTGTCAGAGTGACACCTCCAGAGGAAACGGGGTTCGCTGGGTGTAGAGAAACATGACGTGTCAGAGTGACACCTCCAGAGGAAACGGGGTTGTCTGGGTGTAAAGAAACATGACGTGTCAGAGTGACACCTCCAGAGGAAACGGGGTTGGCTGGGTGTAAAGAAACATGACGTGTCAGAGTGACACCTCCAGAGGAAACGGGGTTGGCTGGGTGTAGAGAAACATGACGTGTCAGAGTGACACCTCCAGAGGAAACGGGGTTGGCTGGGTGTAAAGAAACATGACGTGTCAGAGTGACACCTCCAGAGGAAACAGAGATGGCTGGGTGTAAAGAAACATGACGTGTCAGAGTGACACCTCCAGAGGAAACGGGGTTCGCTGGGTGTAAAGAAACATGACGTGTCAGAGTGACACCTCCAGAGGAAACGGGGTTGTCTGGGTGTAAAGAAACATGACGTGTCAGAGTGACACCTCCAGAGGAAACGGGGTTGGCTGGGTGAAAAAGAAACATGACGTGTCAGAGTGACACCTCTGAAGGAAACGGGGTTGGCTGGGTGTAAAGAAACATGACGTGTCAGAGTGACACCTCCAGAGGAAACGGGGTTGGCTGGGTGTAGAGAAACATGATGTGAGACACCTCCAGAGGAAACAGGGTTGGCTGGGTGTAAAGAAACATGACGTGTCAGAGTGACACCTCCAGAGGAAACGGGGTTGGCTGGGTGTAAAGAAACATGACGTGTCAGAGTGACACCTCCAGAGGAAACGGGGTTGTCTGGGTGTAAAGAAACATGACGTGTCAGAGTGACACCTCCAGAGGAAACGGGGTTGGCTGGGTGTAGAGAAACATGACGTGAGACACCTCCACACACAGGCTGAATGGTTACCAGACCATGGCAGCGTCCCAAATAGCCCCATATTCCCTTTATAGTGCACTACTTTTGACATTGGCCTGTTCAACAGTAACACACTACATAGGAAATATTATGCCATGTGGGACACAAACCAGGATGTGACATAATGCCTTAGTACCTTTGAGCGCCGTGGCAACGCCCCGGCTGTTTCCCCTTGGCCAAAAGTGTCTCAAATGCCACCCTATTCCCTATGTAGTTCACTACTTTGGTCAAAAGTAGGGCTCCAAGGGCCTCACGGTTGGCGCATTAGTCTAGGGCACTGCATCGCTAGCTGTGCCACCAGAGACTCTGGGTTCGCGCCCAGGCTCTGTCGCAGCTGGCCGCGACCGGGAGGTCCGTGGGGCCGACGCACAATTGGCCTAGCGTCGTCCGGGTTAGGGACGGTTTGGCCGGTAGGGATATCTGTGGCGGGCTGGGCGCAGTGCGCGCTAACCAAGGTAGCCAGGTGCACGGTGTTTCCTCCGACACATTGGTGCGGCTGGCTTCCGGGTTGGAGGCACGCTGTGTTAAGAAGCAGTACGGCTTGGGTTGTGTTTCGGAGGACGCATGGCTTTCGACCTTCGTCTCTCCCGATCCCGTACGGGAGTTGTAGCGATGAGACAAGATAGTAATTACTAACAATTGGACACCACGAAATTGGGGAGGAAAAAGGGGTAAAAAAAAAAAAAAAAGAAGAAACAGGGGAATCTACCCCCCACCCGCAGAAATAGAGGGCGTAATGTGATAGAAACCAAACGGTGTTCGCTCACGTTGCTGGGCATGGGACAGTTGCGGTAGCGGGCCTCTCGTTTGCAGAGTTCCCGTGAACCAGGAATGCCACGTTCTTTAATAAAAGGTATACCCGCTCATATTTGAGTTTTGAGTTTTAACTTGACAGACTTTTACTGTCAAAGAGGTAAACTATTTAAAGAGTGCATGGTTGGGGAGGAATTGACCTACAAATCTATGGCTATAGCAGCCTATAGTAGGCCTACCTGTTATTTCTTAAATAGGAAGATGTAGGCTCCAACACAAAGCCCTCGTTGTTAGTTGTTAGTCTAATTCAAATGAAGACGGTTTAAAGGAATTATTCTTACTCAAATTTTTCTCCTTTCAGCACCTTGAGCTGTCCATTTCTGATTGATTGTGCCGAGGCTGCTGCTTCAAGTTTCAGGACCATGATGTAAGTTATTCAAATCTGGCTTATATTGAGGTCGAGGTCAATAAGTGTGATAAGTACATCATGGGCAAAGAAACATGGTTTTTAATAAAAAATGTATTATAGTAGTAGCAAGATGAACTCCGGCTCTCCTCAAACTGAACAGAACATAGGCTAGTCCGTGAGCAAGACGGTGAATATTTCTGGACTAGGCCTAAACAAAACAAAAAAAGAAAGCTTTGACTCTCTGCCTGAACTGCCACCGAAGCCCTGGTTATGCAGGACACAAGAACGTTTTTGATCAGCAAGAGCAGAGCAGGCCGGGGCTCAGGGTTGGAATATCCACTGTAGTATGTAATACAGCCTAGTTTTAATTACGCCATCCCCAGCAGCTATCTTAGGAATACAACTTTTTTCTCCAAGCAGACATTTAGTAGCCTATAGGATTGAGACCACACTAAATAGCCCATAGGATGGAGACCACACTAAATAGCCCATAGGATGGAGACCACACTAAATAGCCTATAGGTGCAATTGATATTGCTCGCCTAGCGGAGAATCAGGGAAAAGGGGCAGCATTGGGCAAACATCAATATATAAAGCCTAATAAGCAACTCATTAAAAGGAGAAATATTGAAATTTCATCAACTACAAATTACATGACGCTCCCCTGGACTAGATTTCAAAAACACTAAACCCTCCCCTTGACTGAAATTGAAAAAAGCATGACCCTCCCCATTGTCTTTCAGGTAACCATTCTGTACATTTTTATCTATCCCTAATCTACATGACAGTGGGAAAATAACTAAGCCTGTACAGAACAAAAATATATTTTTAAATGCATCCTGTTTGCAATAAGGCACCAAAGTAAAAACAAATTGTGGCATAGAAATGTACTTTATGGCCTGAATACAAAGCGTTATGTTTGGGGCAAAACCAACACAACACATCACTGAGAACCACTCCTCATATTTTCAAGCATGGTAATGGCTACATCCTGTTATGGGTATGCTTGTCATCGGCTGGGAGTTTTTTTTTTTAAATATAAAAATAAACAAAATAGAGCTAAACACACAGACAAAATCCCAGAGGAAAACCTAGTTCAGTCAGCTTTCCAACAGACACTGGGAGATAAATTCACCTTTTAGAAGGACAATAACTGAAAACACAAGGCCAAAATATACACTGGAGTTGCTTACCAAGATGACCTTGAATGTTCCTGAGTGGCCTAGTTACAGGTTTGACTTAAATCGGCTTGAAAATCTATGGCAAGACCTGAAAATGGCGGTCAAGTGATGACGAACAAAAAACTTGAGAGCGCTTGAATAATGTGCAAATATTGTACAATCCAGGTGTGCGAAGCTCTTAGAGAGGTATCTAGGAAGAGTCATCGATGCCAAATGTAATTCTAACATGTATTGTGACACCTGTATGTGGACACCTGCAGGTCAAACATCTCTATCCAAAAACATGGGCATTAATATGGAGTTGGTCCTGCATTTGCTGCTATAACAGCCTGCACTCTTCTGGGAAGGCTTTCCACTAGATGTTGGAACATTGCTGCTATAACAGCCTCCACTCTTCTGGGAAGGCTTTCCACTAGATGTTTGAACGTTGATGCGTGGACTTGCTTCCATTCAGCCACAAGAGTATTAGTGAGGTTGGGCACTGATATTAGCCGATTAGGCCTGGCTCACAGTCGGCATTCCAATTCATCCCAAAGTTGAACGATGGGGTTGAGATCAGAGCTCTATGCAGGCCAGTCAAGTTCTTCCACACCGATCTCGACAAACCTTCTGTATGGACCTTGCTTTGTGCACGGGGGCATTGTCATGCTGAAACAGGAAAGGGCCACAAAGTTGGAAGCTCAGAATGGTCTAGAATGTAATTTTATGCTGTAGTGTTAAGATTTACCTTCACTGGATCTGGGGCCTGGCCCGAACTATGAAAAACAGGCCCCAGACCATTATTCCTCCTACACTAAACTTTATAGTTAGCACTATGCATCGGGGCAGGTAGTGTTCTCCTGGCATCTGCCAAACCCAGATTTGTCAGTCGGACTGCCAGATGGTGAAGCGTGATTCATCACTCCAGAGAGCACATTTCCACTGCTCCAGAGTCCAATGCTTTACACCCCTCCAGCTGGCACTATACGCATTAGGTTTGTGTGCGTGCGGCTGCTCGGCCAGATAAATCCATTTCACAAAGCTCTTGAAGAACAGTTATTGTGCTGACACTGCTTCCAGAAGCAGTTTGGAACTCGGTAGTGAGTGTTGCAACAGAGGACAGACGAACGGTCCCGTTCTGTGAGCTTGCGTGGCCTACCACTTCACGGCTGAGCTGTTGTTGCTCCAAGACATTTCCGCTTCACAATAACAGCACTTACAGTTGACCGGGGCAGCTCTAGCAGGGCAGAAATTTGATGAGCTGACTTGTTGGAAAGGAGGCATCCTATGAAGGTGCCACATTGAAAGTCACTGATCACTTCAGAAAGGCCGTTCTACATCCAATGTTTGTCTATGGAGATTGCAAGACGGTGGGCTCGATTTTACACACCTGTGGCTGAAATTGCCGAATCCACTAATTTGAAGGAGTGTCCACATACTTTTGCATATATTGTTAATTTCTGTATTTCCAATACAATTGCAAAAAAAATTTAAACATGCTTTCCCTTTGTCATTATAGGGTATTATGTGTAGATGGGTTAGAACATATATTTCATCCCTTTTCAATTCAGGCTGTGACAACAAAATGTGGAATAAGTCAAGGGGTATGAATACTTTCTGAAGGCACTCTAGAGTATGTCTCAACAGATGGTTAGTAGTTTGCAGCTCCTCTTTTAGAACTAAAGTTCTGTAGACACTTACATGTTCTCCCCAGCCTGTAGCAAGAGCTCCACTGACCCCTGCTGGCTGAGGTCACAACTGTTTTCCTCAGCCTGTAGTCAGAGCTCCACTGACCACTGCTGGCTGAGGTCACAACTGTTTTCCTCAGCCTGTAGTCAGAGCTCCACTGACCCCTGCTGGCTGAGGTCATAACTGTTTTCCTCAGCCTGTAATCAGAGCTCCACTGACCCCTGCTGGCTGAGGTCACAACTGTTTTCCTCAGCCTGTAGTCAGAGCTCCACTGACCCCTGCTGGCTGAGGTCATAACTGTTTTCCTCAGCCTGTAGTCAGAGCTCCACTGACCCCTGCTGGTTGAGGTCATAACTGTTTTCCTCAGCCTGTAGTCAGAGCTCCACTGACCCCTGCTGGCTGAGGTCACAACTGTTTTCCTCAGCCTGTAGTCAGAGCTCCACTGACCCCTGCTGGTTGAGGTCACAACTGTTTCCCTCAGCCTGTAGTCAGAGCTCCACTGACCCCTGCTGGCTGACGTCATAACTGTTTTCCTCAGCCTATAGTCAGAGCTCCACTGACCCCTGCTGGCTGAGGTCACAACTGTTTTCCTCAGCCTGTAGTCAGAGCTCCACTGACCCCTGCTGGCTGAGGTCATAACTGTTTTCCTCAGCCTGTAGTCAGAGCTCCACTGACCCCTGCTGACTGAGGTCAAAACTGTTTTCCTCAGCCTGTAGTCAGAGCTCCACTGACCCCTGCTGACCGAGGTCACAACTGTTTTACCCAGCCTGTAGTCAGAGCTCCACTGACCCCTGCTGGCTGAGGTCACAACTGTTTTCCCCAGCCTGTAGTCAGAGCTCCACTGACCCCTGCTGGCTGAGGTCACAACTGTTTTCCTCAGCCTGTAGTCAGAGCTCCACTGACCCCTGCTGGCTGAGGTCATAACTGTTTTCCCCAGCCTGTAGTCAGAGCTCCACTGACCCCTGCTGGCTGAGGTCACAACTGTTTTCCCCAGCCTGTAGTCAGAGCTCCACTGACCCCTGCTGGCTGAGGTCACAACTGTTTTCCCCAGCCTGTAGTCAGAGCTCCACTGACCCCTGCTGGTTGAGGTCATAACTGTTTTCCTCAGCCTGTAGTCAGAGCTCCACTGACCCCTGCTGGCTGAGGTCACAACTGTTTTCCCCAGCCTGTAGTCAGAGCTCCACTGACCCCTGCTGGCTGAGGTCATAACTGTTTTCCTCAGCCTGTAGTCAGAGCTCCACTGACCCCTGCTGGCTGAGGTCACAACTGTTTTCCCCAGCCTGTAGTCAGAGCTCCACTGACCCCTGCTGGCTGAGGTCATAACTGTTTTCCTCAGCCTGTAGTCAGAGCTCCACTGACCCCTGCTGGCTGAGGTCACAACTGTTTTCCTCAGCCTGTAGTCAGAGCTCCACTGACCCCTGCTGGCTGAGGTCACAACTTCTACTTCACATATAAGATTGTATGTTTTGCATTTCACCTTATATAACAGAGAACGGCTTTAACTTTCATTTCAGTTGTGAGAAGATAGATAAGAATGGTATACCAAACCTTTTTTTATGTACTCAGTTGACCGTTACTAGCATGTCTTAACCACTCCATTATAACGCCATTATAACGCCATTATAACGCCATTATAACTCCATTATAACACCATTATAACACCATTATAACTCCATTATAACACCATTATAACACCATTAAAACTCCATTATAACTCCATTATAACACCATTATAACGCCATTATAACACCATTATAACTCCATTATAACACCATTATAACGCCATTATAACACCATTATAACTCCATTATAACACCATTATAACTCCATTATAACACCATTATAACGCCATTATAACACCATTATAACACCATTATAACTCCATTATAACTCCATTATAACACCATTATAACACCATTATAACTCCATTATAACACCATTATAACACCATTATAACACCATTATAACTCCATTATAACACCATTATAACTCCATTATAACGCCATTATAACACCATTATAACTCCATTATAACACCATTATAACTCCATTATAACTCCATTATAACACCATTATAACACCATTATAACTCCATTATAACACCATTATAACTCCATTATAACGCCATTATAACACCATTATAACTCCATTATAACACCATTATAACTCCATTATAACTCCATTATAACACCATTATAACACCATTATAACTCCATTATAACGCCATTATAACACCATTATAACACCATTATAACGATCCAGTACATTGAAAAATTGGAGGCCCCTTACACTTCAACATGTTGAAGCAAAAAAAAATTGAGCAAAATGCAATTCACAGAATTAAAAAGGTATTGTCGCATATTATTCATCCTAATCAGACAGGTTTTTTATTTTTTACATGGACAATACATTAGAGATAATATAAGACAAGTACTGGAAACAATAGAACACTATGAAATATCGGGGAAACCAGTCCTGGTATTCATAGCTGACGTTGAAAAGGCTTTTGATAAAGTATGACTGGAGTTTATATATAAATGCCTGGAATATTTTCAATTTTAAGAGGACCTCTTATACAATATTATGTATAGTAACCCTAGGTGTAAAATAGTAAACAATGGCTACATCTCATAAAGTTTCAAACTGTCAAGAGGAGTAAAACAAGGTTGTCCACTATCGGCATATCTATTTATTATGGCCATCAAAATGTTAGCTATTAAAGTCAGATCCAACAACAATTTAAAATCCACAATGTTGACCCCTCCACGACCTCATAGATGAAATAGATACTTGTTCCAACCTCTATGGATTACAACCAAATTATGATGTGTACTATATTACGTATTGGATCACTAAAATATACACACAAGTCCGGGCTCTGACTGGGTCACTCAACATTCAGAGACTTGGCCTGAAGTCACTCCTGTGTTGTCTTGGCTGTGTGATTAGGGTTGTTGTCCTGTTGGATGGTGAAGCGCTCTGGAGCAGGTTTTCATCAAGGATCTCTCTGTACTTTGCTCCGTTCATCTTTCCCTCGATCCCGATTTGTCTCCCAGTCCCTGCCGCTGAAAACAACCCCACATCATGATGCTGCCACCACCATGCTTCACTGTTTCCTCCAGACGTGACGCTTGGCATTCAGGCCAAAGAGTTCAATCTTGGTTTCATCAGACCAGAGAATCTTGTTTCTCATGTTCTGAGAGTCCTTTAGGTGCTGTCATGTGCCTTTTACTGAGTAGTGGCTTCTGTCTGGCCACTCTACCATAAAGGCCTGATTTTTGAAGTGCTGCAGAGATGGTTGTCCTTCTGGAAGGTTCTCCCATCTCCACAGAGGAACTCTGGAGCTCTGTTAGAGTGACCATAACATGCTTGGTCACCTCCCTGACCAAGGCACTTCTCCCCAGCTTGCTCAGTTTAGCCAGGCGGCCAGCTCTAGGAAGAGTCTTCAATTTAAGAATGATGGAGGCCACTGTGTTCTTGGGGACCTTCAATGCTGCAGACATTTTTTGGTACCCTTCCCCAGATCTGTGCCTAAACACAATCCTGTCTCAGAGCTCTACCGACAATACCTTCGACCTCCTGGCTTGGTTTTTGCTCTGACATGCACTGTCAACTGTGGGACCTTTATATAGACAGGTGTGTACCTTTCCAAATCATTGGGGTGGCATGGTAGCCTAGTGGTTAGAGCGTTGGACTAGTAACCGAAAGGATGCAAGTTCGTATCCCCGAGCTGACAAGGTACAAATCTGTCGTTCCGCCCCTGAACAGGCAGTTAATTAACCCACTGTTCCTAGGCTGTCATTGAAAATAAGAATTTGTTCTTAACTTAAGATCCATCCTTCGAAACGAGCACACAGTGCCATTTACCAAATTGAAGTACTGCCAAATGCCTTTCCCTCACCTCGATTTATATTATATATACAGTGCTGAGTGGTAATAATTTTGCACGCCCAATTTTTCAGTTTATGATTTGTTAAAAAAGTTTGAAATATCCAATAAATGTCATTCCACTTCAAGATTGTGTCCCACTTGTTGTTGATTCTTCACAAAAAAATGTATATCTTTATGTTTGAAGCCTGAAATGTGGCAAAAGGTCGCAAAGTTCAAGGGGGCCGAATACTTTTGCAAGGCACTGTATGTGTGTATACATATATATATATATATACACACACACACATATAGAACTGTAGCTGTGGATCATCCTCTATTGACCCTAACATTTTTTACTCCTTCTCAACAGTTGTGGGATACACACACACACACACACACACACACACACTAAACCCTTTACCCCCACACAACCATAAACTCACATTCTCAACAGTTGTGGGATACACACATACACCCACACACACTAAACCCTTTACCCCCACACAACCATAAACTCACATTCTCAACAGTTGCACCATCCCAGAGCCCAACTCAAGAAAGGTCCTGATTTACAAATGCACTTACTGTTGCAGCTGCAAGACTGTGCAAAAAAATGGGCAGAAATGTATTTAACATTGTCACGTCCTAGATGGAGGTCAAATGTACACCTTTTCCCTGAAACACCCACAACACGGTCCCCCGTATTGACCATATTCCCAAGCATCTCCATGCAGTCAGACTTTTGATTTTGTGCCACCAGGGTCACAATATTATACCTGAATGTCTGAGTGTGACCCCCTCCCCATGGGTTACTGCAGCTAGTGTTGCCAGCACTGCTACTGCCTGGGTGGGGGTACCCCACCGGAATCCCCACCGGCTAGGTACAAGGTCGTTGATGGCAGCTTTGTACACCTGTTAATTGAAATGCAATCCAGGTGACTACCTCATGAAGCTGGTTGAGAGAATACCAAGAGTGTGCCAAGCTGCCATCAAGGCAAAAGGTGGCTACTTTGAAGAATCTAAAATATATTTTGATGTGTTTAACACTTCTTGGGTTACTACATGATTCCATGTGTGTTATTTCATAGTTTTGATGTCTTCACTATTATTCTACAATGTAAAAAAAAAACAGTAAAATGAATGAAAATCCTTGAATGATTAGATGTGTCTAAACTTTTGACTAGCACTGTATATGGGGGATAGAACCATCCCAGCTCTGCAGCTTTTTCTGAGAAGAGACAGAATCATTAGATCATTTGTTTTGGTACGGTCTCCATATGTAACTTGTTTTTGGTGGCATGTTCGGGAATGGCTGAAGAATTACAACATTTACCTGGAGCTAACTGTGCAAATAGCACTGCTGGGTGATTTAAAATGTTTATCTTTAATTTACAATTGGTGGAACCTATGAGAATAGAAAGGTTCAGAACTTTGTGAAACATCACAGTTGAAAAATATTTGGCAAATAGAAGTCAAACCTGGATTGTGTTCAGAGAGAGATAGGAGGGATTGAATGGAGCAGGATGGGACAAAAAATAACAAGTTAACTAAAGTAAAATATACTGTGCTCCTAAAATATATATAGTATGTATAAGCTGGAAGTAAAAACCTAAGTGTAGGGGAAAATAATAAAAGGAAACTATATATTTTATATATTTACGGCAGGTAGCCTAGTGGTTAGAGCGTTGGACTAGTAACCAAAAGGTTGCAAGATCGAATCCCCGAGCCGACAAGGTACAAATCTGTCGTTCTGCCCCTGAACAAGGCAGTTAACCCACTGTTCCTAGGCCGTCATTGAAAATAAGAATTTGTTCTTAATTGACTTACCTAGTTAAATAAATAAAATATTTACGAAAAAAATATATGGGGGATTAGAAATTTTGCAGATAATTACATTGGATGGAATCTACAATATTCAAGCTGATCCACCCCCTAAAATATGAAAAAAAATATATAAAAATTACAAGTTGGATAATAAAAAGATATACAAAAAATATAAAACAGCTTTACAAGGTAAAACAGTGATTATATTTACACTATTGTCTATTTGGAAGGAAAAGTCATGACAAAAAAGTCTCACAAAAAGGAACGTGTATTTAAGAGTTTTTATTTAAGCATATTTGATAGAAGCCATAGATATCAATAAAACAGGTTGACAATTACTTTTGTTTTGTTTTTAAAACTATGGTTGCAATTAACAGATATAATATTGTCATTATAATGGGTTTGTAGTCCAAGATTGTAATATATTACAGAAAAAATTGCATCATAACGAGAACATCAGTCATAAATGAAGTTTTACAGCACATAAACAACTATGATCATCATATCCAGTCAACGCCATCTACGACAGGGATTATAAACTAGATTTGAACCGCGGGATGATTTAAAAAATTATTATTATTGAGCGGATGGATGGTCAAGGTGCCGGAAACGTAATTACAAATCATTTGAAGCTTAATCTGTGTTTTGGAAACTGCTAAGAGGTTTGCTCTTCAACAGTGTTAATAAAATGTGTTTATTACGACCAGAGAGTTTGTTATTATCATGTAGACAGTTGGATTTAAAAAAAAGTTTTTAAAAAAAAGGTTCACTATCAGAACCTGATCTCACCTGAGCAATATAAGGACCATGAGGTGGTTTTCCTGGACACAGATTAAGACTAGTCCTGGACTAAAATGCAAGCTCAATGCAGAATCGCCATCGAGGCTCAATCTGTGTTCAGGAAACCTCTCCTATAACTTGAATGGAGTGTGGCACTCTAAACTGTTTTACATACCAGAAAGGTGCAGGAAATGTACAGGTTACCAAAATCATTTATCTCCCTAAAAAACCCAGAGATGAATTTACAAAAACAACAGTTTTATTTTTTTTCCATATCGGTGTCCGTCCCCATTTGATATATAATAGTTCATCAACAATGATATAACAACAATTATGTATTATGTGTTTGGAAATACAATGAATGTTAGTGTAGTAAATATCACAAGTAGAATTAAACAGAATATCTTTATATTAATTTACACTCTCCAGCCCCATTTTACTCCAATACTCTCCTTCATTTGAATAGAAATACTACTGCCTTGTCTCAGGGTAAATGAAACAGGAGGTTAGCTGGAGGCCTTGAGCTCAGGTAGGGAGTGTCAGGTTACATATCCCAGACCCATCCCTTTGCCCTGATGCCACTCCCCTGACCCTGGCAACAGTGAGCTAGCTGGGCATTGCTTCAGGTTGGAGGGGATCCATCCCGGGCTGGTGTTTCAGGTTGGAGGGGATCCATCCCGGGCTGATGTTTCAGGTTGGAGGGGATCCATCCCGGGCTGGTGTTTCATGTTGGAGGAGATCCATCCCGGGCTAGTGTTTCAGGTTGGAGGAGATCCATCCCGGGCTAGTGTTTCAGGTTGGAGGGGATCCATCCCGGGCTGGTGTTTCAGGTTGGAGGGGATCCATCCCGGGCTGATGTTTCAGGTTGGAGGGGATCCATCCCGGGCTGGTGTTTCAGGTTGGAGGGGATCCATCCCGGGCTGATGTTTCAGGTTGGAGGGGATCCATCCCGGGCTGATGTTTCAGGTTGGAGGGGATCCATCCCGGGCTGATGTTTCAGGTTGGAGGGGATCCATCCCGGGCTGGTGTTTCAGGTTGGAGGGGATCCATCCCGGGCTGGTGTTTCAGGTTGGAGGGGATCCATCCCGGGCTGGTGTTTCAGGTTGGAGGGGATCCATCCCGGGCTGGTGTGTCAGGTTGGAGGGGATCCATCCCGGGCTGATGTTTCAGGTTGGAGGGGATCCATCCCGGGCTGGTGTTTCAGGTTGGGTGGGGGAATGAAATAAATAAAGATGTGAAAGAGAGGAGGGTTGTCTGTCTCTCTTCTCATTTGGTGGCTTGCCAGATGATGATGCCTAGTATGGTCAGTACTATGGACAGGACCATAGCCAGAATGCACATCTTCTTACGGGACTTTTGCTACGGGGAGAAACAGAGCAGAGGGATGGTAGGTTGGTGACAGTCGATGTGCAGAAAACATCATGGCACCGATTCATTTCATGGTACCTGTTACTTACTGGTGACGAAACGCTCGATTCGACGGCTCAACGCTATGCGGGCCGATCTTTTTTTTTTTCCAAAGCAGCAAACCGACAGCATGCTAGGTCGTGCTCAGTGGTGTAGCGGAGGGTATTACGTTGTATATTTTCAGTGGGCTTTGTGTACACTCCCTCCTCAATCCCCACTGACGTGTATCAAAGTAGTGTAGGTGGAGGGTACACGGCGAATCAATCATGAACAACGTAGCCTACACAAATGCAAGTCAGTCAAATATTTGGCAATATATATATATATATATGGGTGTGAAAATGTTATGTTATTCGGCACCCAGGGTAGATAATGTGGCCACGGCGCTTGTTGAACCCGGCGAAAGTCGGATCAAAGGCTTCAGCAACGGACCGGAAGAGTTTAAGGGACAGGTTATGAGGTTTAGGCCCTGACTTGAACAGGTAGCCACCCTTCCCACTGTATATTAAATAGGCTGGGTTTCTGTACAGCACTTTGAGATATCAGCTGATGTACGAAGGGCTATATAAATACATTTGATTTGTCTCATCGCGCACTAGCGACTCCTGTGGAGGGCCGGGCGCGGTGCACGCTAACCAGGTCGCCAGGGGCACAGTGTTCCTCCGACACATTGGTGCGGCTTGTGTTTCGGAGGATGCATGGCTCTCGACCTTCGTCTCTCCCGAGCCTGTACGGGAGTTGTAGCGATGAGACAAGACAGTAACTACTAACAATTGGATACCACGAAATTGAGGAGAAAAAGGGGGTATTTTGTTTTGGAAAAAATAAAGAAGAAAGGTTATACAAGAACAGTAATATTAGCATAGAAATGTAGCCTAGTCCTTGTTTTGTTACCCATAACTCTCCTCCACCAAAGCGCTTGTTGTTGATCTCAGCAGCGAGTAGCATCCAAGCCTTTAGCTGAGGTGAAGTGCGGGAACTCCTCGGGTATCCCATTCTCATGTAACGCTGTGCCACCAGAGAGACTGGATTCGAGCCCAGACTCTGTCGGTAAGCTTGTCCTATTCTGAACTCTGTGCTTATCCCTTAGCCTAACGTATCAGCCATAAGGGCTGAGCCTATTGTTTCATTCTAGATATCATGGTCCATGACCATATCATGGTCAATGCCATGATTTAGGTCATTCAGAGTACACGCCACCGTTTCTCCGAATTTTTCCACGCCCCTTTCCTACACCGGGAAGGCCATTTTGAAAATTAGAGTATACCCACTTCTCCATGGCATCAACAGCCAATCAGGCACGGGCTGGAAGCTATAACGATCCTCGATTGGTCAGTTGCACCATTATATATCGTGCTGTGATATCGCCTGGAATTTGCATCATGTTTAGCTTTTGTCAACTTAATGTTCTGTTCACACTTTGTTCAAACTCAGTTCGCCATGAGACGCTTTCCTTCTATTGAAATGTAATGGGTTCCCTCATTTTGTTGGCAGTCATCGCTAGCTAGCAGCGGACACACACTTACTCTGCCGCAGTGATATTCAGCCTTACCTGGTAGTAGGAGGCTCTCTGGAGCTGTTCTGTCCCTCGGTCTACGTGGACCTCAGCACTCTCCACGTTGGCCTCTATGCTGTCTGTGGTGTAAACACAGAGGGTCAGACATACTGGCTCAGCTTGTTACTGCCTTAATAAGGTACGCCAGATTTTTTTATATTTTTTTTACACATATGTGCCTTCAGAACGTAGTCACACCCCTTGACTTTTTCCACATTTTGTTGTGTTAGAGCCTGAATTTAAAATGGATTCAATTTAGATTTTGTGTCACGGACCTACACACAATACCTCATCATGTGAAAGTGGTATTATGTTTTTTGACATTTTTTACAAATGTCTTTAGTCAACAAGTATTCAACTCCTTTGTTATGGCTAAATAAGTTCAGGAGTAAAAAATTGCTTAACAAGTCACACAAGTTGCATGGACTCACTCTGTGTGCAATAATAGTGCTTAACACGATTTATGAATGACTACCTCATCTCTGTAAGGTCCCTCAGTCGAGAAGTAAATTTCAAACCCAGATTCAACCACAAACACCAGGGAGGCTTACCAATGCCCCGCCAAGAAGGGCATCTAATGGTAGATGGATAAAAAAATAAATTAAAAAGTAGACATTGGATAATATCCCTTTGAGCATGGTGAAGTTAATATTTACACTTTGGATGATGTTTCAATACACCCAGTCACTACAGACATATAGACGTCCTTCATAACTCAGTTGCCGGAGAGGAAGGAAACCACTCAGCGAATTCACCATGAGGCCAATGGTGACTTTAAAACAGTTTAATGGCTGTGATAGGCGAAAACTCTGGATGGATCAACAATATTGTAGTTACTCCACAATACTAACCTAATTGACAAGAGTGAAAAGAAGGAAGCCTGTACAGAACACAAATATTCCAAAACACACATTCTCTGTTTGCAACAAGGCACTAAAGTAATATCGCAAAGAATGTGGCAAACCAATTCACGTTTTGTCCAAAATACAAAGTGTTATGTTTGGGACAAATCCAACACAACACATTACTGAGTATCACTCTTCATATTTTCAAGCACAGTGGTGGCTGCATCATGTTATGGGAATGCTTGTAATCGTTAAGGACTGAGGAATTTATCAGGATTAAAAAAAAAAAAACAGAGTGGAGCTAAGCACAGACAAAATCCTAGAGGAAAGCCTGGTTCAGTCTGCTTTCCACCAGACACTGGGAGATTAATTCACCTTTCAGCAGCAGGTTGAATAATTCTTTATTTTTAAAGAATAATGGGCAAATGTTTTACCCAGAAAGATAAATTAATTATTATGTATTCATGTAAATTAGATACTTATGCATTTCATTTTTAATACATTTTCTACAATTTCTAAAAACATGTTTTCATTTTGCCATTATGGGGTATTGTGTGTAGATGGGTGAGAAAATATATATATTTAATAATTTTGAATTCAGGCTGCAACAACAAAATGTGGAATAAGTCAAGGGGTATGAATACTATAATACAGATAATTCAGTTATTATTTTTTTTAGAGAGTTCAAATCATGTTTCAGAGGCGTGGTTTTTATGAAGGAAGTAACTGATTGGGCACTGTACTCCAGTACTACAACAGTGATGGGACTCACCAATCATCTCTCCCTGATCATGGATCATCACTGCTAGATCCTTGAAGATCTGGTTCACATCCAAGATGTCCGACTGAAATGACACAATATAACTCAATAAAAAAGGCAACGCTGAAATAACACATAACTCAATTCCTTGTGCTCCCGAGTGGCGCAGCGGTCTAAGGCACTGCATCTCAGTGCTAGAGGCGTCACTACAGACACCCTGGTTCGAATCCAGGCTGTATTACAACCGGACGTGTTTGGGAGCGCCATAGGGCGGCGCACAAATGGCCCAACGTCGCCCGTGTTAGGGTTTGGCCGGGGAGGCAGTCATTGTAAAATAAGAATTTGTTCTTAACTGACTTGCCTAGTTAAATAAAATATAAATGTGATGAGCAGAGAGAAACAGACTGACCTCCAGCTGTCTGATGTTGGTCTCTCTCTCCTTGATAAGCTCCAAGTCCTCTTCTGTTATGGCCTCCTCTGTCGTCTGTGTGGTTGTCTGACCCCAATCTTCTTGGCTACAAAAAAAGAAAGAGCGAAGAAACACTTGTATGGAGAGAAGGAGATACAAACAATATGTAAGAAACCAGGCACCATATCCTGGAGTAGAGAAGTATCAAAACATCCTCCTCAGAGAGAGAAGCTTGAACCTACTTATCAAAAGACACGAGCTGTTCCTCAGAGGCACCATCTTCAGCCTGACAGAGAGGAACCAGACATCACTTGAAGTTTGATCATAGAAAACCTGCCAATGGTATGATACTCAGCATTCCAGCCATTGTTCTATCTGTATTTTCAAAGCCTTACAGAGAGACGGGAACCAGCTCTGGCTCTGGCCACAGACTCCTTCTCCTTCTGTGCTGCCTGGCGCTGTACGGCCTGGAAGTTGTTGAGGGCAGCGGAGAAATCATTCATCAGCCGGTCCTTCTGGATCTTCTGTTGCCTCTGTGGGTTGAGAAGAAGAAGAAATGGGTCATTCAAACACATTGTCCCTGTCAAGCGGTTGTCACTGTCACCGAGTCCCCCCCCCCCCCCCAGGCACCGAGTTCCCCCCCTCCCCCCAGGCACAGAGTTCGCCCCCTCCCCCCAGGCACCGAGTTCGCCCCCTCCCCCCAGGCACAGAGTTCGCCCCCTCCCCCCAGGCACAGAGTTCGCCCCCTCCCCCCAGGCACCGAGTTCGCCCCCTCCCCCCAGGCACTGAGTTCCCTCCCCTAGGCACAGAGTTCCCCCCCTAGGCACAGAGTTCCCCCCTAGATCTTGGGTCAGTTTTGCATTTCCTTCACTAACGGTTAAGGTTAGGACCGGGGAAGAGGGGATGCTAGATCTGTACCTATGGGAAACTTCAACCTGGAGCCATTCAAACACACAAAAGGTTACTCAAGGAACTCCCATTGTCATTGTTGGGATGTCCGTCCCACACACAAACCTGCTCGGAAGGTGCTGAAGATAGTGAGACGGAGCCCAGGTCTTTCAGGTGCTTGTTGGTCTCCTTGGCCAGCTGGTTTGTAAAGTGCTGTATGTGCTGCCTGAGAGAACATGAACAGTAAGGGAGATACTAAACTCTCAGGGAGAAACATAGAACACACACACACACTGTTCTGTATACAGCACACAACAAGTTAGTCAGTGTATCACGTAAGTAAATTACCAGTCAAAAGTTTGCACTCACCTACTCAGTCAAGGGTTTTTCTTTATTTTACTATAATAGTGAAGACAACAAATATGAAATAACACATATGGAATCATGTAGTAACCCAAAAAAAGAAACAAATCAAAATATATTTTAGATTCTTCAAAGTAGCCACCCTTTGCCTTGATGACAGCTTTGCACACACTTGGCATTCTCTCAACCAGCATCACCTGGAATGCTTTTTTTTTTCCAACAGTCGTGAAGGAGCTCCCACATATGCTGAGCACTTGTTGGCTGCTTTTCCTTCACTCTGTGGTCCAACTCATCCCAAACCATCTCAATTGGGTTGAGGCCAGGTGATTGTGGACGCCAGGTCAACTGATGCAGCACTCCATCATTCTCCTTCTTGGTCAAATAGCCCTTACACAGCCTGGAGGTGTGTTTTGGGTCATTGTCCTGCAGATTGTCTGTTCTGAGTTCTGAGTTCTGAGGCTGGTAACTCGAATGAGCTTATCCTCTGCAGCAGAGGTAACTCTGGGGTCTTCCTTTCCTGTGGCGGTCCTCATGAGAGCCAGTTTCATCATAGCCCTTGATGAGTTTTGCGACTGCAAAGCTGTCATCAAGGCAAAGGGTGGCTACTTTTAATCATCTCAAACATAACATATTTTGATTTGTTTAACACTTTTTTGGTTACTACATGATTCCATATGTGCTATTTCATAGTTTTGATGTCTTCACTATTATTTTACAATGTAGAAAATAGTAAAAATAAAGAAAAAAACCTGGAATGAGTAGGTGTGTCCAAACTTGACTAGTACTGTATGTACATTAATACGTTTATCAGCGTATGTACAAGCAAAACATTTTGAGAATACTTACAGACGGTCCTGCAGTTCGCTTGTGTCTTGCCTCGTCCCCAGCTGAGTCACCATGCTCTTTATCTGAGCAGCTGGGAAGAGAGAAGACGTACATTCTCTAAACTGTAGGCCAGGGCTGCCTAACCCTCTTCCTGGTGATCTACTGTCCTGTAAGTTCAGTCCAACCTTCTTCCTGGTGATCTATAGTCTTGTGGGTTTTCAGTCCAACCCTCTTCCTGGTGATCTATAGTCTTGTAGGTTTTCAGTCCAACCCTCTTCCTGGTGATCTATAGTCTTGTAGGTTTTCAGTCCAACCCTCTTCCTGGTGATCTATAGTCTTGTAGGTTTTCAGTCCAACCCTCTTCCTGGTGATCTATAGTCTTGTGGGTTTTCAGTCCAACCCTAATTTAACACACCTGATTCTACTAATTAGCTGCTCAACAAGACCTTAACTAGCTGAATCAGATATGCTAAATTAGGGTTGGACTGAAAACCTACAGGACAGTAGATCTCCAGGAAGAGGGTTGGACTGAACCTACAGGACAGTAGATCTCCAGGAAGAGGGTTGGACTGAAAACCTACAGGACAGTAGATCTCCAGGAAGAGGGTTGGACTGAAAACCTACAAGACAGTAGATCTCCAGGAAGAGGGTTGGACTGAAAACCTACAGGACAGTAGATCTCCAGGAAGAGGGTTGGACTAAAAACCTTCAGGACAGTAGATCTCCAGGAAGAGGGTTAAGACTGAAAACCTACAGGGACAGTAGATCTCCAGGAAGAGGGTCGGGCAGCCCTGATGTAGGCTATAGGATACATCATGTATTGATCATTAAAGTACTGACTGAATTATCTTCATCACATCAACTCTTCTCTTTCTGCAGCAATTACTTACTGTTCTGTGTGATCTTCTGGATGTTTGAGCTGCATGTCTGGATGAGGGTATTGGAGTCCCGTGGCTGGGTGCGATAGCTGTCTGCTTTACTGTAAGACATTGCTGCCAGTGTGGCGTGCTCTTAGGTCTCACAGTGAAGACTGTTGGGTGGTTGCGTGGCAGGTGTATTGGGAAAACTCTGGGAGAGGAAGAAGTCGTTTAAAAGTTTTGTTATCAAGACAGAGATATACAGAGGGTGCAATTTGGGACACAGCCCAAAAAAAATCCTATCCAGCTGTTAATAATGGAGAATAGAGCATGATGTCCACTATATAGTGCATTCGGAAAGTATTCAGACCCCTTCCCCAACTTTGTTATATTACAGCCTTATTCTAAAAAGGATGAAATAACTTATTTGCCTCATCAATTTACACACAATACCCCATAATGACAAAGCAAAAAAAAAAAACGGCAATTTTTTAAATGTATTTTTAGTTTTACATATATATATATATATATATATATATAAAAAAAAGAAAAGAAATACATTTACATCAGTATTCAGACCCTTTCATATGAGACTCGAAATTGAGCTCAGGTGCATCCTGTTTCCATTGATCATCCTTGAGATGTTTCTATAACTTGATCGGAGTCCAACTGTGGTAAATTCAATTGATTGGACATGATTTGGAAAGGCACACAACCCGTCTATATAAAAGGTCCCACAGTTGACAGTGCATGTCAGAACAAAAACCAAGACATGAGGTCGAAGGAATTGTCTGTAGAGCTCCGTAACAGGATTGTGTCGAGGCACAGATCTGGGGAAGGGTGCCAAAACATTTCTGCAGCATTGAAGTTCTCCAAGAACACAGTGGCCTCCATCATACTTAAATGGAAGAAGTTTGGAACCACCAAGACTCTTCCTAGTGCTGGCCGCCCGGCTAAACTGAGCAGTCGGGGGAGAAGGGTCTTGGTCAGGGAGTTGACCAATAATCCGATGGTCACTCTGACAGGGCTCCTGAGTTACTCTGTGGAGATGGGAGAACCATCCAGAAGGACAACCATCTCTGCAGCACTCCAACAAGTCAGTTCGTCAAATTTCTGCCCTGCTATAGCTGCCCCGGTCAACTGTAAGTTGGAGCAACAACAGCTTAGCTGCGAAGTGGTAGGCCACTCAAGCTCACACAACAGGACCGCTGAGTGCTGAAGCATGTAAAAATTCTGTCTTCGGTTGCAACACTTACTACCGAGTTCCAAACTGACTCTGGAAGCAGAGTCAGCCCACATAGGGAGCTTCATGAAATTAGTTTCAATAGCCGAGCATCTGCACACAGGCCAAAGTTCACCAAGCATCGGCTGGAGTGGTGTAAAGCTCGCCGCCACTGAACTCTGGAGCAGTGGAAAAGCATTCTCTGGAGTGATGAATCACGCTTCACCATCTGGCAGTCCGAAGGACAAATCTGGGTTTGGCGGATGCCAGGAGAACGCTACCTGCACCAATGCATAGTACTGGTGTAAACAACTGTAAAGTTTGGTGTAGGGATAATGGTCTGGAGCTGTTTTTCATGGTTCGGGCTAGGCTCCTTAGTTCATGTGAAAGGAAATCTACAGCAAACAATGACATTCTTGATGATTCTGGGCTTCCAACTTGTGGCAACAGTTTGGGGAAGGCCCTTTCATGTTTTAGCATGACAGTGCCCCCTTGCACAAAGCTAGGTCAATATAGATATCGTTACAGATCGGTATGGAAGAATTTTACTTGACTGCACAGAGCCCTGACCTCAAGACCATCAGGACAAATTGGAACGCCAACTGCGAGCCAGGTCTAATCGCCCATCAGTGCCCGACCTCTCTAATGCTCGTGGCTGAATGGAAGCAAGTCCCTGCAGCAATGTTCCAACATCCAGTGGAAAGCCTTCCCTGAAAAGTGGAGTCTGTTACAGCAGCAAAGAGGAGACCAACTCCATATTAATGCCCATGTTTTTTTTAAATGAGATGTTCGACAAGCAGGTGTCCACACACTTTTGTCCAAGTAGTGTAAGAACTATTATCAAACGTATCAGTCAGGTTTGTCCTAAGATAGGCCTATTACAAAGTGTCACAAGTTACATATTAACAGCTAAATGCCTAGTCATAACTGGAGAGAAGTGCTGTCACAAATGTATGTAAAAGGGGCTTTATAAATATATTTTATTTGAGTGTTAAGTATGATTTAAAAGGTAATGACTCCACACACTTATTTCACGATCCATCCGGAGCAGCTCAAATACACATAGCAGCAAACACTATCTAGCCATTTAGGACAATCATTGGTTTAATCGATTTTCTCTTCCACAAGCTTTTAGACAGGAGAGTTCCAGGGAACAAACACAAAGTGCCAGGTCACACAGTAGCAAATCCGACAGTGTATTGAGTGACACACTATTTTGAAATAGCAGTTTCTCACTCCCAAAACATCAGACTGCCACATAACTACCTAGCCAGATATTGAGTAGGTAAGCTATTAAATAGACCACAAACGAGATTTAGCCCTTGTTGCAGTCGGGTTTTTCTTCCGAATTTAACTAATGTTATGGCTGCTAGCTAGTTGGCTTGCTAGATGATTTACAGCTAAAGTTATGTAGCTTGCTTGCAAGCTAACTGGCTTTCCACAAAACAGCTGTTTAATACAAAGTTAATGAATGTTTCCAAATTGTATAATTTAATTGGGAGTTGTATTGCTTACACAGGCCTGCTCTGATGACGTTGAAAATAGCCGCGCTAGCTAGCTAGCTTCAATGCTAATCGTTAGCACAAAGACATCAGATGCGTTACTCGGCTCCCAGCAAATTGTAGACGCTTGTCAACAAAATGTGACTTTTTTTTTATTTCAAACAGCGAGTTAAACATTAACGCAGGTTTAAACTGAAAAAATAACCCAATCTTACTTGTTTAGTAGGCTGTTGCACATAAAACATCCGCTGTGCTTTCACTTTGTTCCTCCGTCAAGAAGCTAGCCTCCCAAAACTGTCAAATGACGTCATTGCGTACATTAAAAAAACAACCTTTGGGTGGCGCCAACAGTAATAAATAAGAGTAATTAAAATAAAATAAAAACATTAACGTACATATTGTTAAAAAAAATTGCCGCGTTTTACAACTTTCAATCGGGGGCAGAAGACGATTCCCTACAAAATGGTATTCAGAAACTAAACAAACTCAAGAGTAGGCTTAGTCATGCAAAATATGATCTCAAATCCTGTCCAGCGTGGGATTCATTCAATTGGCATCCCGTCCCTCCCTTTCAGTCACTGGGAAACCTTGTGACTCGTGGTTTTCTGCTGATGAAACCAGCGCTCTCACTTTGCTCAACAGAGACTGGGGCACATTTAGCAGTACACAACGTTAGAGAACACACAGATAGAAAAATAAAACCATCATGCCTCTGACATGTAGAATAAGGAATCATGTCCACTCTATTCATGCCATCCGCAGCGTTCCATAACGTTGTACCTGGCTAAACTCTCCCCAGTCTATGAGACTTTACATTTTTAATTTATTTTACCTTTATTTAACTAGGCAAGTCAGTTCAGAACAAATTCTTATTTTCAATGACGGCCTAGGAACAGTGGGTTAACTGCCAGTTCAGGGGCAAAATGACAGATTTGTACCTTGTCAGCTCGGGGATTTGAACATGAAACCTTTCGGTTACTGCTGCCCCAGGGTAGCCTAGCGGCTACTCCTCCTTTAATTTTGGTTGGGTCATTTTATAAGACATCTCTACCTGGCAACATGATACATACACGTTTACTCCATCTTTACAAACGCATATGGAAACAGACAGAAGGCAGTTTAACATAGCAGATTACACAATTACTCAATTGAGAAAAATGATGTCCCAAATGGCACTCTATTCCTTATATAGTGCAATACTTTTGACCTAAGTACTTTTAGGCCCTAGCTAAAAGTAGTGCTGCACTAGAATAGAGAATAGGGTCCCATTTGAAATACATTCTTCTGTGCAGTTTAGCGAAGCATAACAAATGGAAACAGGAAGCTTATTCTTAGGCACAGCATGACTTTTAATAAAGATACACAAAATAAAACGCTTGTCAATTAAAAAAAAAAAAAAAAAAAAAGTATTGTAAAGCAAATGGCAGTTATGGCCAAGGACTGGGGATTTGTCTTTAACCTTTCCATGATCAAACATTTACAGAATATAATATGAAAGACCAAAGAACATGGCAAAAGAGGATATTGCCATTCCATTGTACGCCTCAACAGTAGACAGGTTCTGGAAGGCTACTCGTGGTTCCAAATGCTTGTTCTGAGGATTCCAAGGGTTGCCAGTGGCACTGGATAAGGGCATCATACAGTTCCTCACTGTGTTCCATAAACTTCCTGTTGGCTTCCAACACATCCAGCTCTGGGTTAGGATCTACAATGGAGGAAAAGGCTGGCTGTGATTATTTGTTGACTGATGTCAACAACCCCAGTCTCCTGCTCGTGAAACGAACGCCTTAACCATTAGACCAAGGAGGAGCACAAGTCTGACTCCGCTACATTCCATATACACTGGTAAACCCTCGGAACATGCAGGATATCAATCTAAGTTCATTATGAAACACCTCAATGTCAGCAAGTCAATGTCATCAAGAGACTTTTAGATAATAGGCCACAAAAGTCTGGAGAAAAACGAGTAGGAACAACAACAAAAAATAACACCTACCTTCCAGACCATCCTCTTCAACAGCTTCATTTTCCTGAAAATGTTAAATGAGTTGGTTAATAAAATAGAGTATATTGAAAACACGAAGGAAATGACAATGCATTCAGGTGTCAATATTGTTTAAGAAGTTGTAGTGACGTTGAGCTACGTAACAAACCAAATCAAATTGTATTGGTCACATACACATATTTTGCAGATGTTATTGCGGGTGTAGCAAAACGCTTGTGCTCCAACAGTGCAGTAATATCTAAAAATTCACAACAATACACAAATCTAAAGTAAAATAATGGATAAGAAATATATATATATAAGAACGAGCAATGTCGGAGTGACATTGACTAAAATACAGTAGACTACATATGAAATGAGTAAAGCAGTATGTAAACATTAAAGTGTTTCATTATTAAAGTGAACAGTGATTCCATGTGTACGTACAGTTGAAGTCGGAAGATTACATACACAGTAGCCAAATACATTTAAACTCAGTTTCACAATTTCTGACAATCAATCCTAGTAGAAATTCCTCGTCTTAGGTCAGTTAGAATCACCACTTAACTTAAAAATGTGAAATGTCAGAATAATAGGAGAAAATTATTTATTTCAGCTTTTATTTCTTTCATCACACTCCCAGTGGGTCAGAAGTTTACATGCACTCAATTAGTATTTGGTAGCATTGCCTTTAAATTGTTTAACTTGGGTCAAACGTTTAGGGTAGCCTTCCACAAGCTTCCCACAATAAGTTGGGGGAATTTTGGGCCATTCCTCCTGACAGAGCTTGTGTAACCGAGTCAGGTTTTTGTCGGCCTCCTTGCCCACACACGCTTTTTCAGTTCTGCCCACACATTTTGTATGGGATTGAGGTCAGGGCTTTGTGATGGCCACTCCAATACCTTGACTTTATTGTCCTTAAGACATTTTGCCACAACTTTGGAAGTATGCTTGTGGTCATTGTCCCATTTGAGACCAAGCTTTAACTTCCTGACTGATGTCTTGAGATGTTGCTTCAATGTCTCCACGTAATTTTCCAACCACATGATGCTATCTATTTTGTGAAGTGCACCAGTCCCTCCTGCAGCAAAGCATCCCCACAACATGATGCTGCCACCCGCGTGCTTCACAGTTGGAATGGTGTTCTTCAGCTTGCAAGCCTCCCCCTTTTTCCTCCAAACACAACGATGGTCATTATTGCCAAACAATTCTATTTTTGTTTCATCAGACCAGAGGACATTTCTCCAAAAAGTACAATCTTTGTCCCCATGTGCAGTTGCAAACTGTAGTCTGGCTTTTTAAAAATGGCGGTTTTGGAGCAGTGGTTTCTTCGTTGCTGAGCGGTCTTTTAGGTTATGTCGATAAAGGACTCGTTTTACTGTGGATATAGATACTTTTGTACCCGTTTCCTCCAGCATCTTCATAAGGTCCTTCGCTGTTATTCTGGGACTGATATGCACTTTTCACACCAAAGTACATTCATCTCTAGGACACAGAACGCGTCTCCTTCCTGAGCGGTATGACGGCTGTGTGGTCCCATGGTGTTTATACTTGCGTACTATTGTTTGTAAAGATGAACGTAGTACTTTCAGGTGTTTGGAAATTGCTCCCAAGGATGAATCAGACTTGTGGAGGTCTACAGTCTTTTTTCTGAGGTCTTGGCTGATTTCTTTTGATTTTCCCATGATATCAGGCAAAGAGGCACTGAGTTTGAAGGTAGGCCTTGAAATACATCCACAGGTAAACCTCCAATAGGCTAATTGACGTCATTTGAGTCTAAAGCCATGACATCATTTTCTGTAATTTTCCAAGCTGTTTACAGACACAGTCAACATAGTGTATGTAAACTTCTGACCCACTGGAATTGGGATACAGTGAATTATAAGTGAAATAATCTTGTCTGTAAACAATTGTTGGAAATACTACTTGTGTCATGCACAAAGTAGATGTCCTAACTGACTTGCCAAAACTATAGTTGTCTGGTCTGGTCTGTGCATGCTCTTAGGACGTGGCTAGGGATGTTGTCTGGGCCGGGAGCCTTGCAAGGGTTAACATGTTTAAATATCTTACTCACTTCGGCCACAGAGAACGAGAGCCCACAGTCCTTTGGAGCACGCCACGTCGGTGGCACTGTGTTATCCTCAAAGCGAGAGAAGAAGGTGTTTAGCTAGTCCGGAAGCAAGACGCCAGTGTCCGCGACGTGGCCGGGTTTCCCTTTGTAATCCGTGATCGTCTGTAGACCCACATACGTCTCGTGTCTGAGCCGTTGAATTGCGACTCCACTTTGTTTCTATACTGACGTTTTGCTTGTTTGATTGCCTTACGGAGGGAATAACTACACTGCTTGTATTCAAACATATTCCCAGTCACCTTGCCATGGTTAAATGCAGTGGTTCACGCGAATGCCTCCATCTATCCACGGTTTCTGATTTGGGTGAACCCAGTCAGTGTATATGTCAATGTTCTTCTCAGAGGCTCCCAGGAACATATCCCAGTCCACGTGATCAAAACAATCGTGAAGCATGGATTCCGATTGGCCAGACCAGCGTTGAACAGACCTTAGCACAGGTACTTCCTGTTTGAGTTTCTGCCTATAGGAAGGGATGAGCAAAATCGAGTCATGATCTGATTTGCCGAAGGGAGAGTAGGGGAGGGCCTTGTAGGCATCCCGGAAGTTGGAGTAGCAGTGGTCAAGTGTTTTAGCAGCGCGAGTACTACAGTCAATGTGTTGATAAATCTTTGGTTGCGTTTTCTTCTAATGTGCTTTGCTAAAATCCCCAGCTACAATAAATGTTGCCTCAGGATATGTGGTTTCCAGTTTGCACAAAGTCCAGTGTAGTTCCATGAGGGCCGCCATGGAATCGGCATGAGGGGGAATATACACGACTGTGACTATAACCAAAGATAATTATCTTGGGAGGTAATACAGCCGGCATTTGAGTAGTTAATCATGAAACATACACCCCTGCCCTCCTCCTTCCCGGAGAGTTCTTTATTTCTTTCTGCGCAATGTACCGAGAACCCAGCTGGCTGTATGGACAGGGACAGTATATCCAGAGAGCCATGATTCCGTAAAATTTGTTACAGACCCTGATGTCTCTCTGAAAGGATATCCTCGCCCTGAGCTCATCAACTTGTCCAGAGAGTGAACATTAGCGGTGGATGGTGTGCAGAAGTCCACTCCGAATACCACTTCTTCGCCAGGTATGTTTTGGAGCAGCCTCTGTAATAAGTTCAATAGCCCCGGGGGTTACGAACAAAGGATTCAATTCGGTAATGTCGTATTCCAGGTCGTAATGCTGGTGAGTTACCCCCGCTCTGATATCAAGAAGTTATTTCCAGCTGTATGTAATAACACAAAAAAACTTTCTGGGCTAATAATGTAAGAAATGACACACCAAAAAACAAAATACTGCAAAGTTGCTAAGGAGCTAGAAGCAGAGCTGCCATGTCTGTCAGAGTAATCTTGCCATCACCAGTAAAGGTGACATTGAGCTATGTAAACATATCACCAGTAAAGGTGACGTTGAGCTACGTAAACATATCACCAGTAAAGGTGACGTTGAGCTATGTAAACATATCACCAGTAAAGGTGACGTTGAGCTATGTAAACATATCACCAGTGAAGGGGAAGCAGGGCAGCAATCTTACCTGTGCAAAATTCTGTGTGTAATCATACTGGTTGTAGTTGTAGCCGCCATAGTTGCCTCCATTCTGGTCGTAGCCCCAAGAGCCCCATCCACCACCATATGACTGTTGATTGTATTGTTGCTGGTTGTGTCTGTAGCCTCCTCCATGTGACCCCCACCCCCTGTTGTCTGATTGATTATGCCTAGTTCTGTGAGTGAGAGAGAATTATTGGTAACCGAGGCATCTGACAGTGATTATTAAAAACCCATATCTTCATGAGTTGAAAAACTATTATTTTGGGGAAAGATACTCTCTGCTCAGGTCTTCATGAGCGCGTTGCAAAATCTGACTAACAAGGGGAATAGTCAAATATTATGTTGGAAATATAGCTACAGTTTTAAAGGCTATAAAAAAAATGTGGTTTGGAAACTGAATGGGTTATGCTACAACCCTGGTTTTTCGAATGGCATATACACACCATGTCTGGAGATGGCTTATAACACAGTAACAGTAAGAACTGAAGTAAAACTGACTTGTTAGCAGCTAGGCTCAGTCGTAGGGGCTTGCTCCCAAGCCCCACCGCTCCCTGACACTCCTCCAGGGCCAGCTTTTGAAGCCTCTGGTCTGGGAACTGGACAAACCCACAACCCCTGGAAACAAGAGAAACGTTCAGACAAGTATACAACTAGCTTCGTCTGTGAATATTCTTTTTGGGGTAGTGGAAGAAGTTAAGAAATTTAAAATTGTTAGTGTAGAAGTAGTGACTCTTATAAATAGTCGTGGAAGAGTAACAGATGATGTTTTGGAAATGGCCGTATCAATTGTATTCACATCCTATTAGATCACATCAACCTTGATATATTGAAACCCTTCTATCGGGATTATAACATCCTACTGGACTCACTTGGAGTTCCCCGTGCCATCCAGCACCACCTTCCCCCCACGACAGGATGGATAGCGGTTGTAGAAGAACTCGTACAGCATCCCGTCATCCACTTCAGGTGTGAGATCCCCAACAAACAGAGAATAGAGTGGACTGTAGCAAAGAGAAGGGGGGGAGTTGTGTGTTCATTTCCAATGTCTCTATATGGCATCTCATGACATTTAGTTTGACTTTACAATCAAGCTGGTTGATATACCTGCTTTCTCCTTGCTTCCCAAAAGTGGCCCGGTTTAATTTAAATCTTCTGGGCTGTGAAGTACAAAAAAGGCTTCCGGTGAAATGCTAATTTACAATATCATGACAATATGCATTCATTTATACAACAAGCGCTAATGAGGCAAATCGCATAAATATCTTGTTTTGTCTCAGGCTACCAAAAAGCATGATGTATAAACTGATACAATCTAGGTCTGCATTTCCACTGGGGCCAGGGTCAAAAGTAGTGTACTATTTTATGGGGATGAATAGGGTGCCATTTGGGATGCAAAATGGAATTCATAACATCCAAGCAGCCTTGTTAAAACGGTATATTTACCGGTGTGGCTCCTGGCAGTGCTTTTCCATTGACTTTTCGAAGACACCTCTCAGCTGTGGCTTCATCCGTCAGCTCCACGAAGCAGTAGCCTGCTGCACCCCTACTGAAGAGCAACACAGAGAAGGGATATCAGTCCAATGTTGCATTCAAAGGATGGATTTTTAAACTGTGTATGGTGTGTAGCTATAATACAATGGTGCTAGCCTGGGTACCAGCCTGTTTGTGCCCTCGTGCCACTCCTTGTCATGTCAAAGGCACAAAAGCTCAGGACTCTCTCTGCAACCGGGTCGCCCCCAGGTGGTGCGGGTAGGCAACAACACGTACGCCACACAGACCTTCAACATGGGGCCCCACAGGGGTGTGTGCTAAGTCCCCCAGGGCGTTTACTCAAACATCATTATTCATTATTAAGTTTGCTGACAACACAGCAGTGGTAGGCCTGAACACCGACGACGTGACAGCCTATAGGGAGGAAATGGTGGTGGTGCCAGGACAACAACCTCTCCCTCCAGGTGAGCAAGAGAAAAGGTGCTGATCGTGGACTAAAGGAAACTGAGGGCCGAGCACCCTAGGACTTCAACTTGTAGGCAATCACTTTGGGTACTGGTGTCTTGCAGAATAATTTTATAACTGTTTTTATTATAAGGCTCCCCCTTTTTTTTACTTAACCTTTATTTAACTAGGCAAGTCAGTCTCATTTCCTCTACCCTCACCACCCTCCTCCTCTCTTCCACCCTCATCACCATCCTCCTCTCCACCATACTCCTCCTCTCCTCTACCCTCACCATCCTCCTCTCCACCATCCTCCTCCCTCACCATCCTCCTCTACCCTCACCATCCTCCTCCTCCTCTACCCTCACCATCCTCCTCCTCTCCTCTACCCTCACCATCCTCCTCCTCTCCTCTACCCTCACCATCCTCCTCTCCACCATCCTGCTCCTCTCCTCTCTTCCACCCTCCTCTCCTCTCTTCCACCCTCATTACCTCATTGTGACAGCCTTGGAACAGTGGGTTAACTGCCTTGTTCAAGGGCAGAATGACAGACTTTTACCTTGTCAGCTCAGGGATTCAATCTAGGAACCTTACGGTTACTGGCCCAATGCTCTAACCCAGGCCTGGGCAATTCCAGTCCTCTAGGGCCTGATTGGTGTCACAGTTTTTCCCCAGCCCCAGCTAACACACCTGACTCCAATAATCACCTACATTTGATTAATCAGGCGTGTTTGCTAGGGATTGGAGAAAGAGTGTGACACCAATCAGACCCTCGAGAACTGGAGTTCCCACCCCTGCTCTGACCAGAAGGCTACCCCCCCCCCCAAAAAAAGTGACCCTTGATCACACTCTAAATAAATTTGAAACAATTGTTGCAGCAGCACATGCATTGGCTGATAGGGAAAACATATCTGCCAATAAAAATTAGTTTAGGTAGTGACCCCGTAACGATTTCACCCAAGACATGTTTTGTTTTGTCTCATATATCAATATGGATATAACCTCTGTGTGATGAAGTTGTGCAACGCAAATGGCTACAACAAGCCTACATAGAGTGGAATTCACTAATACAACAGTCAAAATGCCTATTATAAAAGGCCTACAGACCATGCTCCCAAATACATTTCCCAAAAATAAGAACGCTAATTACTACACAGTACACACTTTTATAGGATTAGGGTTCCCCCAAGGCCATATCTCATTGCTTGTTTACGGATGCCAGACAGAAGACATAGGTGGCTTGTGGATATGTGCAAAACTGCTACAGTAAGTATCTTTATTTGAAAGAGTTATTTCTGATGTGAAAGATACAGGTTATATCATAATGTTTCGCAAACCGGTTTAAAAGCTATGGTTAACTTTCCCAAATGTTTATAACAACGTTGGACTTGTAGTTCATATGGAGCCAAATGTGGGCGAATATAATCGCTGAAAACCCCTAACGTTACATACGGAGAAAGAGGATAGAGAGCTAGTGTAGTTAACTCGCCGAAAACCCCTAACGTAACGTTAGAAAGGGGTTAGAGAGCTAGTGTAGTTAACTCGGGTCAAACATCATGGATAAAATACTCACCCGGTCATCTTGTTGCGTATAATCCGTACACTCACCACCAACTCCCCCATAGTGCCGAAGGCTCGGGTTATGAAGTTTTCGTCCATGTAGGGCTCCAACTAACAAACAGACTTCATTATCATAACATGGTAAGGTTAGCTAACGTTAATTTAGCTAAGAGTTAGCTACCACATGTCCCTTGCAAATATTATAGACTGCTGCGTTTAGTTAGTAATATGTGTCAAAATGTTCCATCTGCAGCAAGTTAACCGATTTAGCACTACACTAAGTTAACGTCAGGTGGCTAGTTATGTTACTACTAGCTAGCATGCTAGCAAACAACTTAAGTTGAAGCTAGCTACTTAGCTTCAACTAGCTAATTTACCTACAACCTGAAGCGTTAAAAATATCGACTGAACTGGTTTGAGATACTCACGTTTCCCATCCATAGCGTGCTCATGTTAAGACCTGTAGTTGTCAACCTTATTTAATTGTTTTTACATTTACAGTTGTTAATCCCCGAAATAACACATGCAGCCCCTTGTAAGTGTCGTGTCGGAAGAGGCAACAGGGACGTTTCTGCGCAGGCGCCTTGAAAACAAGTCCAACTGACTGCTCTCTAGCCTGGTCCCAGATCTGTTTGTGCCATCATACCACTCACGCCAAAAATGTTTTAAAAAATATTTAAATTGAACACGAAACATTTTTTTTTTTTAAATAGTCGTTTATTGATAAATCATCCATAAACCTCACATGGAATTACAAAGTGGGGAATAATGTGTCAATTGACAGTTTACATAATTGCATTCACAGCAAGGTCATCGCCTAGTTCTCGGACAAGAGGATAGGCTATCCTATCTTCAGGTATTTGACCATTCATTATGAAAATAGGACATCTGCGACTACCCTCTAAATTACATTGCGAGTTAAATATCTAACTTTGTTTAGGTTATAGCCAATCGGATTGCAAAAGTATAACATCACATGGTTAAGTTTTTTAAACTGTAGTAAGCTACTGATCCTGTCATACCGCTGAACCACTCAGTAACAATTTTTGAAGGATGTCATTTTCTTTTTACATTCTGACGTTACACGGCACCAACTGGGAATATGGTCTTTCTAGCAAACCAATGTCACAGCACGTGACGATAAATCACTAGTTTCATAGTAACAGCCTGCCACTTACATTTGCAAAATGAAAAAAAAAAAAAAAAAAGTCATGAGACTTGACCATGTGTGTACAACTGACCTCAGTTGATTTACTAGCCAGAATCTTCAAAGCTAGCCTGGGTTCCAGTCTGTTTGTGCTATCATGCAAATTCCATGGTCACCCATTGTCATGACAAGGACTGGCATTAGAGCAAAAACAGATCTGGGACCAGGCTACATCACAGTCCAGTTCAAATGTATTATGGTCATAGGAAATGAATGTTCAGGGTTTTGAATAAACAACCAAGGAATGGTGATGAGGAAAGGAGATAATTAAAAAAAAAATATTATCCACTACCACATCATGAATACAACAACCATATTCCAAAAAAGACATTCAAAACATAAGCCCAAGATAGTTTCCAATCCCCATATAAAAACAGAAATATTCACCAGGCAAAATCATACACCTTAAAAAAAAAATGCTCTTGTTGACTCACACGAAACACTTCTTCTAAAGTCTCATCCAGAAAGAAGAAAAACAAAGAACCACTGCTTGATCTTTACATTTAGTATCTGCAACTAAGTGCTCAGCATACAATCTTAATGTAAAATATACAGTTTATATAATTACAAGGATATGTTCATGGAAACGCATAACGGTAGCACAGTAGACAAGCTTGAGTTGGTCCTCCCCTCTGGTGTTACCACTGCCCAGCTTGAATAAAACAGTTCTAGCATATCAACATGATTCTAACTTAGCTAAAGATCTAAAACTGCTTATTGTAATCTGCCAGTGATTTACTACAAACACATTCTAAATGAGCAATGGAATTGCAATTCTGTTCTAGAATATTTACACCATGACAACTACTTCTGTATTATGAATGCAAGATCGAAATCCAAGCTGGAAAGCAGGCACAGAAAGGCATAGCAACATAAACAGTCTACAATACAATCTCTAATGAATACAGTACATCTGGAAACACCCTGAAAACCATTAATCATACGCAATCATATTCATGAGAATAAGGAACGATTATCTTAAGTCCACCCCGTCATCCATTGTGGGGCGAGCTTGTTAAGGCAGTATCTAAAAATCAGTGTTTTCCAACCCTGGTCCACCAACAGTACAGTTGAATTGTCAAGGGCTACAAACACACCTCGTTCAACTCATTGATGGGCTTGACGATTAGTTGAATCAAGTGTGCTTGTAAAGGGTTTCAATAGTGTTTACTGTTGGGGGTACTGGAGGACCAGGTTTGGAAAACACCGATCTAGAGCAGGAGTATGAAACTCAATCCACTGAGGGTTTTAGTAGTGCTAGGGGGAAAACCCTCAGCAAGATAACACTTCAAAAACGTGTGAGACGTCAACTAGAACACACGGACAAGACAAGGTTATTATAAACAGCTGGAAAATGGCCACCACATGACAACTACGGTATTAGCGCAGGGCTCTCCAACCCTGTTCCCGGAGAGCTACCCTCCTGCAGGTTTTTGCTCCAACCCCAGTTGTAACGAACCTGATTCAGCTGATCAACCAGCTAATAGGTGAGCTAGGTAAGGGTTGGAATGAACTTACAGGACTGTAGCTCTCCGGGAACAGGGTTGGAGAACACTGGTATAATGACCACTACAACCAACAATGAATGAACATTGAAAGATTTCACACCTCTCAGATCAAATACTATGTGCAACTTCT